>NW_026889038.1:0-124163 GCF_032173495.1 Musca vetustissima
AAAATCCACGTCCTGTCCCTTGAACAAATATTCTTAAAAAAATCCACGACTTGCCCCTTGAAAAAAAATTCTTTAAGAAAAACATCAATTTTATAATTATTCCCATAGATATCAGTGTTCATAGAATTAATGACGATAGTTCATAGAACCAATGGGTATTGTTCATTAATCCAATAGTTCATAAAACAAGTTAAAATGTTTCATACAGTATCATTAAAGATGGTACAAGGAAGTGTTGCAAATAGTATCTATATTAGAAACAATGAAAATAGTTCATGATTCATAGACAACTTTTATATGGTTCATAAAATCAATGAAATGATTCATAAAATCAAGGGTATAATCATAAAAAATACCGCCCATATAGCGAGTTCTAGAAAAATATTTGTAACAAAATCCTGGTAATTTTCCTTGACAAATATCTAATTATTTTTATAGATATTCAATTTCACAGAATCAATGATGATAGTTCATACAATCTATGAGTATAATTCATGGAGAATAGTATACAAAATCAATGGAGGTTTTTCAAAAAGGAAAAAAATGAAAAATAAAACCCATTGAAAATTATTTCTAGACTCTTAAAAAAATCATAAAAAAATACTTTATTCTTTTTTTTTTGATAGGCATCCATTTTCATAAAATCAATGACGATAGTTCATGAATCCAATGAAATTTGTTTACTGATCCAACGAAGATAGTTCATAAAACCAGTGAAGATGTTTCAAAGAAAAAGAAATATTTTTTTTTCAAAAATGCTGTTGATATTTGCAAAAATTATTTCCTTACTTACACATTTTCATAGAATCCATGATAATAGTTCATAGAATCAATGAATATAGTTTAAAGGTCCTACAAGGAGACTTAATAAACTAAGTGAAGAGGTTTCGTAGAACCATTAAATGTGATTTACAAATATTATCCAGTATCCAATGAAGATATTTCATAAATGAGTTATGAAAACTTGAACATAGTTCATAATTACAATGAAATGATTTATATAACTAATGAAATTTGTTCAGAGAATCAAATAGAATCTTTTGAAAATGAAATCCAGATGATGTTGTTTTCTTTATATATAAATTTTCAAAGAATCAATGACAATAGTTCATAGTACCAATGAAAATAGTTTATTGATCGTACGCAGAGAGTTCATAAACTCAATGAAGATATTTTATATATAACATTAAACATGGATCATACAACCGTTAAAATTAATATCCATTTTTTTGAAATAAATACTTCAGATATTCGCCAAATTTTACTTCTTTAGTTACTCATTTTCATAGAATTCATTGTAATAGTTCATAGAACCAATGAAACAGTTTTTAGATCCTACAGAGAGAGAGTTCATAAACATATTAAAGAGGTTTCATAGAACCATTACAAATGATTCTAAAAATAGAATCCAGTATCTAATGAAGATAGTTCATAAAAGATTTATAAAGTTTTGTAGATCGTTCATAAATGCAATGAAATGATTCATATAACTAATGAATGTTGTTCAAAGAATCAATTAGTGGATTTTTCATAAATTTTATTTAGCATTTCTTTTATAGTTCTGTGAAACAGAAATGCTGATGACAATCCTTAGTTTTTTTCTTTAAATATACATTTTCATAGAATCAATGACAATAGTTCATAGAACCAATGAAAATAGAAAGATGTTTCGTAGAACCATAAATATGGGTTATAGAACCATTAAAGATGTATATAGTTTAGAAATAATAGAAAAACATCTTGTAGATGTTTCATAGATGTAATGAAGTGATTCATAAAATCAATGAAAATTGTTAGCAGAATCGTTCAAGACACTTATTCAAAGGGGTTATTTAAAACAGCTCGTCTATAGCTGTGAACATCTTAGAAAAATGTTATTTAAAAATTCAGGTAATTTTTCTTGAAAATATTATTTCAAATTCTTCCTTTAGATACTCATTTTCATAGAATCAATGAAGAGAGTTCATGCAATAAATGAATTTAGTTCATAAATTCAGTGATGATGCTGCTTGAAAAATGTGGCACATAGAACCGTTGCAGATGGTACCTAGATTCAATGAATATAGTTCATTAATGATGCATAAAAACCTGTAGATTGTTAATAAATGCAATGAAATGATTCATTAAATCAATGAAAATTGTACTTAAAATCAATAAAAAGGCTCCTAAAAATATGTTATTTATTGTGTTAAAAAGATTATGTAAAAATCCTAGTGATTTTCCTGGAAAATTATCTTTTAAATTATATGCATTTTACGATATGCAGAATAAATACCGATAGTTCATAGAATCAATGAATACAGTTCATATTTTCTACGCAGAGAGTTCATTAAGCCAGTGAAGATGTTTCAAAGACCTATTTGATATACGATTCATAGAACTCTTGCACATAGTATCAAGAACCAATGAAAATAGTTCATAAATGATTCATAGAAAACATGTAAATTGTTCATAAAAGTAATAAAATGATACATAAAACCAATGATAAGTGTTTCCCAAGCTAATAAACTGACTTGTTTAAATGATTTTGTTTGTTTTTTAATTTAATAAATTCAAATGACATATTTTTATTTAAATATACCATCTGGACGTATTTTAAATTGTCCTCCAAGGTCCATTAAATTAATAATTCACCTTGTTTCTTCTTTTTTCACATTTTTTTCCAGCAATGGCTCTTTAGCCGGGGATTGGTGAGTTTTATACAATAATAACATAAAATGTTTTGGAATTGTTGTTGTGTATTTTGTTTTATTTTTATTGTCATTTGGGGGATATTATTTTTTTGTGAGATATTCTGCAAAGGTTTCAGGGACACCATAAGATTTACAGCAGGTGGATATACATGAGTCTTCTGCAATATCCCATGAATTATTTTTATTATTATTTTTTTTTCTTTTTTCTCTATAAAATTCAGTGCTAGATTTAGGAGTACATAACAATTAAATCTTCTTGAGTAGCTGTGGAAACCACAATATCGCCGAAGCGGAAGTTATGTTAGAGGTTATTTTTCTTCCAGTTTTTTATTCGTTTTTTTTTTTTGCATAATTTTCATAGAGAAAACCAACATCGCTGTGCTGGTTGGTTTTTTAAATCGTTGTCGTTATATATTCCGCAGCTATTATACCAGCATCTAAGTGGAAATGTTGAAAGCGTATTGTTATCGTTGTGGCCTCGTCCTTATTGTCGCTGTTACGACGACAACGTGAACGAATATGGCTTCAAAAACACTTTCATCCGTTTTTCAAATTAAAAAATTGTTGCTTAAGTGTGGCAGTGGCAATGCGATGTGACGGAGGCTAGAGATGCTTGACAAGCTATTTGTATAATATTAAGATTTTTATATGAATACATACACGTATAAAGTTCGTAGGGTGTATTAGCACACTAAACATGAGCCATGCAGATGCGTAGTTTTTTTATTTTTCATAAAAACAATGAAAATTGTCAAAAAAAATAATGTACTAAAAAGCTTCTATTCTAAGAAAATCCAGGAGATATTTCGTAATAACAATTATTTTAAATTCTTTACTTAGACACTCATTAACATTGAATCCATGATAGTAGTTCATAGAATTAAAGAATATTGTTCATAAGTCCTACGGATATAGTTCATAAACCAAGTGAAGATTATTTCTAGAAAAAAATATTTTGGCTGGTGATATCCCCAACAATTCTCTTTTAAGACACTCATTTTCATAAAATCTATGATGATAGTTCATAGAATGCATGAAAATAGTTCATAAGTCCCAAGGTCAAATTGCATAAACCCAGTGAAGATGTTTCCTAAACAAAATATTTTTTTAAATACTTTTGATATTACAACAGATTATTTCTTTAGACAATAATTTTCATAAAATCCATGATGACAGTTCATAGAATCAATGAATATAGTATATAGATCCTACGCAGAGATTTCATAGCGAAGAGGTTTCATAAAACCTTTTCATATGATACTAAATATATTATCCAATGTAGATAGTTTATAAATGATTCCTATGAACTTGTAGTTGGTTCACAAATTTTACGAAATGATTCATTAAACCAATGAAAATTGTTCCGAGAAGCAATTTGTATAAAAATATTAATGCATAGATTTGTTTCTCTTCTCCTTATTCCCTTTGATTGAAATATTTGTTTTATTGCTGTTAATATTCCCAAAAATTCTTTCTTTAGATACTCATTTTCCCGCAATTCATGATGATAATTCATAGAATCAATGAATATAGTTCATAAGTCCTTCGAACATAGTTCATAAATCTAGAGAAGATGCTTCTTTGAAAAAATGTATTTTTTAATGCTTTTGATATACCCCAACTGTCCTTCTTTAGACACCCATTTACATAGAATCTATGATAATGGTTTATAGATCCTATGCAGAGAGTTTAAAAACTACTATCGTGAAACCATTAGATATGATTATAAACATGGTACCCAATATTCAATGAATATAATTTACACATGATTCGTAGAAAACATGTAAAAGGTTCATAAAAGTTATGAAATTATTCAGAAAATCAATGGATATTGTTTCTTGCAGTAGAATCCTTCTGCATTCTTGCTTGAGTACTTATTAGGGTCTCCTGCAGTAGAATCCTTGCGTATTCCGTAGTATATTTCCTCAATAGCCTTATCTATTTGAAAAATCCGAATCCTAGCTATTGTGAGAGTACTTACTCAGGTCTCTGAATCCTTGTATCCCAGTACATTCCCCACATGGATCACTTATACAGGTCCAGTTACTAATCAAACCTCGGACAAACGGCAATTCCATAGTAATAAATAAAGGCTTAAATGTTCTTCGTGTATAAATAAATTTCGTACTGAATAAACATCATAGATCCCATAAGGGGAAACCTGTCATATCCCCTTAGGCTGGAGTAATCTTTTACAGCATTTCTCCCTTCGAAATGGCTGTAATTTGGCATATGGAGTTCTTAGAGGATGAGGAAAGTCCTTGCAAAAAATTATCGACATAGGTCCATATTTTCGTATAGCCATCATATAAAGGTTTCGATCCTTTTGCGGTATTTTAAAGTTAATGACTGTAATTTGGTATTGGAGGTTCTTGGAGGCTGATAAGTTTGCAGAACATTATTTATTTAGGTCAATGTTTTGACATAGCCGTCATATAAAGGACCCGCCAACCATTTTCGCATTTTTTTAAGGTTTTAGCCGCATTTTTCCATCCGAAGTGACTGTAATTTGGTATTTAGGGTTCTTGTAGGATGATAAAAATCTACGAAGACAATTATCAAGACAGGTCAATGATTTCTTATAGCCCGCATATAAAAGTCCCGACACCCATTTTCGGATTTTAGACGGTTTTAGCCGCACTCCATCCACCGAAGTGACTGTAGTTTGGCATTGCGGGTTATTTTTGGAGGATGAGAAACATCATTGCAAAAAATTATCGACATAGGTCCATGTTTAATAAAAGGTCACATATAGCGATTCCGCGCTATTTCCTGTATTTTGAGGGATTTAGCAGCATTTCTCCATCGATGTGACTGTAATTTGACATGTGGGGTTCTTGGAGGCTGATAAACATCTATGCAGAAAATTATCAAGATAGGTCACTACTTCGACACAGCCCCCATACTAAGGATCCGACCAATTTTTGATATTTTGAAGGTCTTAGCAGTATTTCTCCACCGATGTGTCTGTAGTTTGGTATTTAGGGTTCTTGGAGGATGAGAAACATTGATGCAAAACATTATCGATATAGGTCAATCTTTTGTCATAGGTCTTATATAACGGTCCCGCACTATTTTCATTGTGTTGAAGGTTTTAGGAGCATTCCTCCACCGATGTGACTATAATATAGTATTTAGGGTTCTTGGAGGATGATAAACATCTGTCCAAAAAATTATATATATATAGGCATATATATTCACATAGGCCCCATACTAAGGTTTCGCAATATTTTCGGTATTTTCAAGGTTTTAGCTGGCATTTACCATCCGAAGTGGTTGTAATTTGGTATTTAGGTTTCTTGGAGGCTGATAAACATATATGCAGAAAATTTTCAAAATAGGTCACTGTTTTGACACAGTCCCCATACTAAGGTTCCGCCGCATTTTTGGTATATTGAGGGTCTTAGCTGCATTTTTTCACCGAAGTGGTTGTAATTTGGTAACCTGGGTTCTAAGAGGGTGACATACATATATGTAGAAAATTATCGATATTGGGTCATGTTTTGTTATAGGTTCCATATAGCGGTCCGCATTATTTTCGGTTTTTTGAAGTTTTGGCATCATTTCTTCCTCCAATGTGACTGTAATTTGGTATTTCGGGTTCTAGGAGAATGACAAATATCTATGCAAAAAATTATTGATATAGGTCCATATTTTCGTATAGCTTCTATATAAAGGTTCCGCATCATTTTTTGTATTTAGAATGTTTTCGCCGCATTTTCCAATCGAAGTGGTTGTAATTTGGTATTCTAAGTTCTTGGAGGCTGATAAACATCGTTGCAAAAAATGATCAATTTCGGTCAATTTTTTGTTATAGGTTTGATATAGCGGTTCCGCACTATTTTCGGTATTTTGAGGGTTTTAACAGCATTCTTCCACCGATGTGACTGTAATTTGGCATGTGGGGTTCTTGGAGGTTGATAAACATCTATGCAGAAAATTATCAGGATAGGTCACTACTTTGACATAGCCCCAAACTATGGTTCCGCAGCATTTTTGGTATTTTGAATGTCTTAGCAGCATTTCTCCACCGATGTGACTGTAAATTGGCATTTGTGCTTCTTGAAGGATGAGAAATATCGTTGTGCAAAATGATCGATATAGGTTTTTGGTATTTTGAAGGTTTTTAATGGGTGACTGCTATACAGGGTGAAAAAAAAAAACATATATGGATCCTATACCATATGAAGGCCCCTTCCCATTTTCCGTAGTTTAAAGGTTATATAGGCAATTTCCTATCATCATTTATGGCATTTCTATAGGTTTTGTCGCATTTTCCAAGTTTGTAACGCCGCGAAATAGTGACCTTTGTAATGTGGTATTTCGACATGTGTGTCTTGGAAATTTGACGATACAACATTATGGACCAATCTTCACGAAATTTTGCATGCAAAAATTGTTTTTGGAAAAGATCGGTTTTTCGGTTCGGTTTTTGTCGGTTTTTCTGGTCGCTCCAGAGGCCGCAATTATGGCCCAAACACCGCGAATTTTTGCATGGAGAAGGGGATCGGGTCAGAGAATAAGCATGCATGTTTTGATAAAGATGTTATTTAGCGGGTCAAATGGACCCTGACTTTTGTGTGAAAAAGACAAAATTTTGTTCCGTTTAATTTGCCCCTGAAGTACCTAGATAAAAAGTTGATAGTATGTTCAAGAGGAGTGGTTGATCTTTAAATTGATACCAAATATATCTATGCAAAAAAAAATTTATCGATATACGAATTCAGACATTGTTTAGTAACCCAAAACCATATAAAAGTGTAGCGTTTTTGGTATTTTGAAAATTTTAATGAGACTTCAGTTATGGAAGTGACTGTAATTTGGTGATGATCAGATAATAATTTTTGGATGAAGTGGTGAAAAAAACATTTTGTGTGTGTATGTGTGTGTGTGTTTTTGTTTGAACATTGCGTACCATATGAAGGCCCCTTCCCATTTTCCGTATTTTAAAGGTTTTGATAGTCAATTTCCTATCAAGGGGTTGCAATTTGGAATTTCGGGTTCTAGGTGGTTAACATTTTTTTTAAAAATATATTTTTTCACAGTACCAAATTTTTATACCATTGCAGGGTGGATCGCTTTTAATCATTACTAACATCTGCAGAATTTTTTCTTCTTTAGTCGCGTTCTTATTGGATTTGTCCCACTTGTTGTGGGTGTGTGAGTGTGTTTTCTATCCGCGTGATCTATATAATTCTCAGCACGACAAAGCCACACAAGTTGTATTTTTATTTTTATTTTCGATGTGGCGGAAGTTTTAAAACTATCTTTCCTCTCCTTTCCCTACCTTCCATCCTCCGTTCTTAACTCAATATTTATTATTTTATATTATTTCAGTTTTTTTTTTACATTTCGTGATACGATTTCGTTCCGTTTTCTTTTTTTCTTGCATAAAATTTTCTTTATAATTTCTTTGACGTTTATATGGCTGCCATCCTGCTTGCTTCTTCTTGTTTTTCTTTTTCTTCTGCTGCTTATGGTATTGTGTTCTTTATCTTTATTTTGCTAATGGTAAAAGGAGGGGAAGAGGTGGGGTAACATGGGGTATACTTTCATATCCTCCATGTTAAAAATGATGATGGTTGGTTGCTTTGGTAATGGCGTTTGAATTATTTTTTTCGTTCATCGCGTTTTGTTGTTGCAGTTGGCGGAACATCATCATCAACTTCGCCGTCGTCATCTTTTCAGATTTGCTGCTTAGAATCGTGATTTAACATTTAAATACAACTGCACCACCTCTCTCCCCCACCTAGAGCCATGGCTGGCAAAAAAACCCTATACACACGTAGGGAGGTGGGTTGTTGAGGCCAATGGTGTATCTCTTGGTTGTTGCTGCTCCTGCTGCCTTCGAAGTTTTTTCCAAGTAAAATCGCAACAGTTTTTACTTTGAATTCTTTTTTTTCAATTTTCTTTTTTGTTTTCGTTTTTTCCCGACTCTTCGCTTTGAAAGCTAATTAGGCTTTTGATTATAATTGTAATTAATTAAGTGTAACGTCGCCCTGTTGCTTTTGTTGTTGTGTTTTTGTTGCTTTTCCTTGTAAGGACTCGCAAGAAAAAGTTCCTCCTTGGAAAGCAAATAAATAAATACGTAACTATAAACAACCAGGGCAAGGGCAGCCTCTCGACACCCGCAACATCATTAAAATCTTATTTGCATCATAAAAAAATAATAATGTAAAAACTGTCACTAAGTTCGGCTGGGCCGAACTTTTTATACCCTTCAATATGAAGAGGAAAATCCAAAATTTCCTAAATCGATTGGGACTTTTATGTGGAGTGGCTTTCTCCTTGGCAAAATGCTACCAGGAGGTAACAAAATATCCCACTACAGACAATCAGATTGAGAAAAATTGGGTCAGGACCTTGAACATATCGAAAATAGGTTATCGATATTGGTCCCAAAAAAATGCTACCAGGAGGTAACAAAATATCCCACAACAGACACTCAGATTGAAAAAAATTGGGTCAGGACCTTGAACATATCGAAAATAGGAGGTAACAAAATATCCCACTACCGACACTCAGATTGAAAAAAATTGGCTCAGGACCTTGAACATATCGAAAATAGGGCGGGAGCAAAAAAAATGCTACCAGGAGGTAACAAAATGTCACACTACGGAGGTAACAAAATATCCCACTACAGACACTCAGATTGAGAAAAATTGGGTCAGGACCTAGAAAATATCGAAAATATGGCGGGAGATTCATATTATCGATATTGGTCCAAAAAAAAAAAAAAATGCTACCAGGAGGTAACAAAATATCCCACTACGGACACTGAGATTGAAAAAAATTGGGTCAGGACCTTGAAAATATCGAAAATAGGGCGGGAGATTCATATTATCGATATAGGTCCATATTTTCGTATATCCCATATAAAGGTTCATATTTTTCATATTTTAAAGGTTTTAGCCGAATTTCCCAATCGAAGTTGTTGTAATTTGGTAACCTGGGTTCTAAAAGGGTGACATACATATATGTAGAAAATTATCGATATAGGTTCATGTTAAGTTATAGGTCCCCTATAGCAGTTCCAAACTATTTTCGGTATTTTGAAATTTAAAGCCGCATTCACCTACCGAAGTGGTTGTAATTTGGTATTTAGGGTTCTTGGGGGAGTGGGAAACATCGTTGCAAAAAATTATCGATATAGGCCCAAGTTTTTTTGTACCTCCCATATTAAGGTCCCGGCCCTTTTGCGGCATTTTGCATGTTTTATGCCGTATTATTCTACCGAAGTTACTGTAATTTCGCATTTCGGTTTCTGGGAGGCTGACAAACTATATTCATATTTTCGTATAGCCCCCCAATATAAAGGTTCCGCATCATTTTTGGTATTTTAAAGGTTTTTACCCGAAAATAGGGCGGGAACTTTATATTACCGATATTGGTCCCAAAAAAATGCTACCAGGAGGTAACAAAATATCCCACTACGGACACTGACATTGAAAAAAAATTGTGTCAGGACCTTGAACATATCGAAAATAGGGCGGGAGATTCATATTATCGATATAGGTCCATATTTTCGTATATCCCATATAAAGGTTCATCTTTTTCATATTTTAAAGGTTTTAGCCGAATTTCCCAATCGAAGTAGTTGTAATTTGGTAACCTGGTTTCTAAAAGGGTGACATACATATATTTAGAAAATTATAGATATAGGTTCATGTTAAGTTATAGGTCCCCTATAGCAGTTCCAAACTATTTTCGGTATTTTGAAATTTAAAGCCGCATTCGCCCACCGAAGTGGTTGTAATTTGGTATTTAGGGTTCTTGGGGAGTGGGAAACATCGTTGCAAAAAATTATCGTTATAGGCCCAAGTTTTTTTTGTAGCTCCCATATAAAGGTCCCGACCCTTTTGCGGCATTTTGCATGTTTTATGCCGTATTATTCTACCGAAGTTACTGTAATTTCGCATTTCGGTTTCTGGGAGGCTGACAAACTATATTCATATTTTCGTATAGGCCCCCAATATAAAGGTTCCGCATCATTTTTGGTATTTTAATGATTTTTACCCGAACTTCTCAATCGAAGTGACTGTAAACATCTCCGTAGATATATGGATCCAGCCTCTCGACACTATCGTCATCATTAAAATCGTATTTGCATTATATTAAAAAAAAATAAAGTAAAAATTGTGGTTAAGTTCGGCTGGGCCGAACTTTTTATATCCTTCAACATGAGGAGGAAAATCCGAAATTTCTTAAATCGATTGGGACTTTTTTGTGGAGGGGTTTTCTCTTTGGCTAATTTTTACGAGGAGAACAAAAAATATCCTAATACAGACACCCAGTTTGAAAAAAAAATAGGGTTCGGACCTTGAAAATACCCAAAATGGGCTTTATGTGGAGACTATGCCACAACAAGTACCTACATATTGCACATCTATACCATATATGAGTATATCAACCTCCAAAAATTCACAATACCAAATTGCAGCCACTTCGAATGGGAATAATGCGGTAAAAACTCTTCAAAGTACGGAAAGCGCAACAGGACCTTCATATGGGAACTATACCAAAAGTTGGATCTATATCGATAATTTTCAGCATAGATGAATAGCAAAGTACGACAAATTCGTAGTGGTAAAATGTAGTCAATTTGATTAAGAAATGCATCTAGGACCATCGAAGTACCTATAATAGGGACTTGAGATTTATAAAGGATCTTGAGATTTATACAACTATTTCGTAGTCGTAAAATTTAGTCAATTCGCTTGGATAATGCATCTGGGACCCTCGAAGTACCAATAATAGTGATTTGAGGTTTATAAATGGTCTTGGGATTTATATATCGAAAATCGGAAGGTATTCTATATGGAATCTACATTGAAACTTGGGTCAATATTTATAAATTTTGGTAGGATGATTAAAACCCAATAATAATCCAAAATATCAAATTACAACCAATTCGGATGAAAAATGTGCCCAAAATCATCAAAATATCGAAGGCGGAAGGTTCTCTTATATGGGTCTATCCTGAAATTTGAGCCGATATTTATCATTTTTTGTAGGGAGACTTTTCATCCAATGAGAACCTAAAATACCGAATTACAGCCAATTTGGTTGAAAAACGTACTGAAAATCCATAAAATATCGAAAATCGTAGGGCACCCTTGTATGAAGTCTACCCTGAAACATGAGTAAATTTTGATAATTTTTTGTAGGGAGATTTTTCATCTTTTCATCTAATGAGAATCCATAATACCAAATTAAAGCCAGTTCGGTTGAAAAACCTGCCCATAATCCGCAAAATATCGAAAATCGGAACTTGCCTTTACATGGGGTCTACCCTGAAACTTATGCCAAAGTGGATAATTTTTGAAAGGAAGGTTCGACACTCAATAATAATCCAACGTATCTAATTAGAGCTCATTCGGTTGGAATTCTTGCTCAAAATCCGCAAAATACCGAAAATCGGAGGGTACCCTTTTATGGGGACTACAACAAAAAGTGGTTGGATATTCATATATTTTAGAGCAAATATTACACACCCAATGAGAACCCAAAATATTAAATTACAGCTAATTTGGTTGGAAAATGCCCAAAATATCGAAAATCGGGACTTGCTCTTATATGGGGTCTACCCTGAAACTTAGACCAGTATGGATAATTTTTTGTAGGAAGGTTCGACACCCAATAAGAATCCAACGTATCTAATTTCAGCTCATTCGGTTGAAATTCTTGCTCAAAATCCGCAAAATACCGAAAATCGGAGGGTACCCTTATATAGGGTATACAAAAAAGTGGATGGATATTGATAAATTGTTGTAGAATGATTTAGCACCCAATGAGAACCCAAAATATCAAATTACAGCCAATTCGCTTGGAAAATGTACCCCAAATCCCCACAATATCGAAAATCGGGCCTTGCCGTTACATGTGGTCTACCCTGAAACATATACCAAAAATGGATAATTTATGGCTTGAAGGTTTGACACCCAAAGAGAACCCAATGTACCAAATTAGAGCCCATTCGGTTGATTTTTTTTTTCAAAATCCGCAAAATACCGAAAATCGGAGGGTACCCTTATATTGGGGCTACAACAAAATGAGATAATGAGCTAATTTTTGGGTGGCAAGGTTTCACACCCAATAAGAACCCAAAATATCGAATAACAACAAATTCAGTTGAAAAACTTGTCCGAAACCCCCAAAATATCGAAAATCGGAGGGTATCCCTATATGGGGTCTACTTTGAAACTTGAGCCAATTTTGATAATTTTTTGTAGGAAGATTTTTCATCTAATGAAAATCCATAATATAAAATTAGAGACAATTAGTTTGGAAAATTTACCCTAAATTTTCAAAATATCGAAAATCGGGACTACCATTATATGAGGTCCACCCTGAAACTTTAGCCAATTTTGATAATTTTTGTTTGGGTGATTTGTAAACCAATGAGAATCCAAAATATAAAATTTCAAACAATTCGATTGGATAATTAACCCTAAATCCTCAAAATATCGATAATCGGAGGTTACCCTTATATGGGGCCTAATCTGAAACATGAGTCAATTTTGATAATTTTTGGTAGGAAGATTTTTCATCTAATGGGAATTCATAATGTCAAATTAGAGCCCTTTCGGTTGAATAGGGTGCATGAAATTCTCAAAAAATCGAAAATCGGAGGGTAACATTATATGGGTACTACACTGAAACTTGAATCAATATTTATAATTTTTTGTAGGGAGTCTTTCAACCAAATGAGAACCCCACAATACCAAATTACAGCCAATTCTATTGAAAAATTTAACCAAAATCCTCAAAATATCGAAAATCGGAGGGTTGTCTTATATGGGGGCTACAACAAAAAGTGGCTGGATGTTGATAATTTTTGGTTGTGTGATTTTCAACTCTATGATAACCGAAAATACCAAATTACAGTAAATTCGTTCGGAAAAACATGTTCGAAACCTTCAAAACATCAAAAAATCGGAGGGTACCTTTATATGAGATCTACCCTAAAACGTGGGCCAATATGTATAAATTTTGGTAGAAAGATTTGATTCGCAATGAGAACCCAACATACCAAATTACAGGTGATTCCGTTGAAAAACGTACCCAAAATTTCGACAATCGGATGGTAGCCTAATTTTGAAGACTACCCTAAAACTTGGACTAATACTAATAATTTTTGCTAGAGATATTTTTTATCCAATGATAACCTAAAATACCAAATTACAGCCAATTCGGTTGAAACAACATAACCAATATCCTCATTATATGGAAAATCGGGAGGTATCGGGTCTATACCCAAATGTGGGCCAAAATAGATATTTTCTGGTTGGGAGATTTCCAAGTCAATGGGAACCAAAAATACCAAATTACAGTAAATTCAGTTAAAAAATGTACCCAAAATCATAAAATATCACAAATCGGAAGGTACCCATATATGAGGTCTATCCTGAAACCTGGGTCAATATTGATAATTTTTGCTAGGGAGATTTATCACCCAATTAGAAACCAAAATATCAAATTACAGCTGATTTGGTTGGAAAATGTAACCACACTGATTAAAATATCGAAAAATTGCGGGTACCCTATATGGGGTCTGTCCTGAAGTTTGGGTAAATTTTGATAATTTTTGTTAGGGAGATTTTGAACCTCATGAGAACATAAAATAGTAAATTACTGCTATGTTGGTTGGAAAATGTGACCACAGTCATTAATATACCGAAAATCCGAAGGTTCTCTTATATGAGGTCTATCCTGAAACATAGGCGAATATGAATCAAATTTTGTAGGGCGATTTTCAAACACATGAGACCCCAAAATACCAAATTCCAGCTAATTCGGTCGAAAAACGTGCTCAAAATCCCAAAATCCCAAAAATACCGAAAAATGAGCGGTATGGTTACATGGAGGCAAAACCAAAACGTGGACCTATATATTCCATTTGCAATAAGAAACATCCTAGTATCAGTAGCAATGTATGTGCAACATTTCAAGGTTCTATATTAAAAAGTGTGATCTCTATCATGATTTCAATAGGCAGAGGGATAGATAGCCGGACGAACCGACAGAGGGACATATCCAAATCCCCATAGAATTTTATTCCGCTGAAGACTATCTGTTCTTTATGGGGTCTTTGTAGAATTTTTTCTTCGAGGTGTTGCAAACGGAATGACAAATTGAATATACCCTCCATCCAGCTTATGATGGAGGTTTTAATATCGTTTTTTTCGACCAGTGTTTTGGGAAAGGGTAACTGTAAGCGGCAGCGGGTTAAGTGTAACAGTTTGTTTATAACTTTAATTTGTTGATACATTTGATGTACCCCACCTACCCTTTTTGTTGTTGTTTTGCTTCTTCTTTTTCAATTGTGTAATTAATTTGCAGATACCATTGACAGGCTCCACCCCTTTTTTCCGCATACCCCCCTCTTCAGTCACACTCCTTCTCCTCTTTACATCACACAACAAAATCTTTTGTCAGCTTAAGTTCGGTTTTTGTTGTTGTTGTTGTTCCCCATTTTATTTGTATTTATTTAACTGTATTTAAGGGTCTCTATGTATTTGCCATGCCAGTTTTGGGCTGGAGGGGTTTTGGGGTGTTGGTGGTGATGGGGTTCCTATGTATTTACATTATCCGGAAGAGAGCAAAACGATTTCAGAGTAAATAGAGAGTCGAAAGACTTTCGAAGGGTGGAGCTTGTGTTCCACTGATGGATGTTTGATGACCATCATAGCAGGGCTATTTTAAGTAGTTTGGCCGTAAAACTTATTTTTGTGCCGATTGTTGATTGGAAATGACACACGGATTTTGTGATGGTTGTGGAAATGAAAAAAATCGGCAAAGGGGTCAATAAATGTTGATTTTTTTTTTAATTTCAAAATAAATGAAAATTAATTTATTTGTAAGCTATATTGAAAGTTATGATTATGGACAAAAAAATAATAAAAATAAATAAATAATTGAAAGATAATTAAACCTCCATTAACTTCGATCGGGTCCCAATTTTAGCCAAAATCTAGTTTAAGATCCGATTGGGCTTCATTTCAAAATGTATACAATAGGTAGTTCTGAGAATCCTGATTATTACCATATTTGTTTTTTTCTCTTGCCGTAGTGAAGCCTTGAGGCAAATGCAAAGTGGTCAGCGGAACTTTTAAGGACTACAGGAGTTCATACAGAAGGACGTATGGACTGCTCCAAAAAAAAAAAAAAAAAAAACACATTATATTGTCCTTTTGTAATCAGGGCCAAAATTGCTTCTAATTGATACCCATATTGACATTGTAAAGCCATGTGGAAAATTCAAGGGTGTTAGCGGAACGTAGGAGGCCCATTGGGATCCATACCGAAAATTATGTTAATATGAATAGATATTTTGTTGACTTCATTTCGAAATTTATACCATAGGTAGTTCTGAGGACCCTAATTACAACGATATTGTTTTGTTTCTCTTGTCGAAATTCCTATTTCTTAAAATGTGGATCTTCAAAATTCCGTAGAGATCCCTCTTGTATTTTCCTATGAATTTTTAAAATACACTAAGGCAATATGGGTATCAAATTTAAACACTTGAAATTCTGAATTGGAAATTGTAATAATTTTGTCCCATAAGTCCATACTAAATTGGGGCCAATCCTTATATAGGGTCTACCCCGGTACTTAGGCTGATAATAATAATTATATTTTTGTCTTTTTGTAATCAGGACCAAAATCGCTTCAAATTGATACCGATATGGCTGTAGTAAAGCCTTGAGGAAAATGCCAGGGTGTCAGCGAAACTCTTAAGGCGGAACTCTTAAGGGTCCTTAAGAGTTCCGGATGGACTGCACAAAAAAAAAAAAATAATAATAATAAAATAAAATAAATAATTTAGTCTTTCTGTAATAAAGGTCAAAAATGCTACAAATTGATACCCATAATGCCGTAGTGAAGCCTTGAGGAAAATGCTAGGGTGTCAGCGGAACTTTTAAGGACCACAGGAGTTCACACCGAAGGACGTATGGAGTGCTTCAAACAAACATTATTTTGTCTTTTTGTAATCAGGGTCAAAATTCCTTGACATTGATACTTATATTGCCTTAGTGAAGCCAAGGGGAATATGCAAGGGTGTCAGCGGAACTTTTAAGGTCCCTGGGACCGAAACTTATGTTAATAGGAAAAAAAGTGGACCCACATTGATAATTTTTGTTATGACGATTTGCTAACCAAGAAGAACCCAAAGTAGCAAATTACAGCTAATTCCGTAGCCGAAAAATCCAAAAAATTAAAATACAAAAATTAGTTCCTGCTTCGGGGTATGTTCTATTTAACGGTACCCTCAATTTACGTTATTTTTGGTCGCACGGTTTACAACCGAATATTAAATTACAGCTTAAATTAATATTTTGGATTCTCATTGCGTAACAGATGTCCCCATCAAAAATGATCAATATATAGTTTAGTTTCAGGGTAGATCCCATACAGCGGAACCCTCCTATTTTCGGAATTTTGGGGCGTTTGGGTACCAAATTGGTAGTATTTGTGTATTTTTGGTTATCATCAAGTACAAAATCACCCTACCAAAAATTGTCAATAGAGAACCATGTCCCGGCGTAGACCACAGAACAAGATGTCTAGCATTATTCGGTATTTAGGGGAGATGAGGCCACGTTTTTGAACCAAATTGGCTGTAATTGGTTTGGTCCTGAGATTTGGAATTTAGATTAATGTTGAAGTGCAGTATTTAGCTATAGAGATAACTATGGAAACTCGAATTTATGTGTAGGAATAGTAAATAGAATAGCAAATGCACTAAATTTCGATTTCGGCAACGGAATCACATTATATGCATAGAATCACATTCTATGTCGATTTATGCATGTCCGTCTGTCTGTATATGTTAAATTGTAAACCAGTAAGCAGAGCAGTATTGTCGGACGGGGCCGACCATACGATACCCTACACAACTACCACGGACCTCAAATTTTATGCGGATGTTTATTCCGAGCCTGGGCAATATTTCATGATATTGCATCCTCTTGCCCGATTAGAGGTAAACAGCACCTCTTCCTCACACTGACATATTTTCCGAATATTCAGTACAGCTATTGTCCAGATTCCCTTCACCGTGGGTTGTGTTGTGATGTTCGGCTTTCATTTGTGGTCTATATATTGACTCGAAAACAACACAAAAAATTAAGTTTTGGGTCCACTTCATTCCAAAATTATTATCTGATCATCACCGAATATTATAGGCGTTGTCTTTGACCACATGGAACATTTCAAAGCGATCAGCGCTATAATTTCCACTCTCTAGAGTGATATTGGCTTACTAAGTAATATACGGATATGGAGATACCTGTAAATATTTAGGTGTAACTCCCACATCCGAGCACATACAAAAATATAATTGTTTAAAGGTCAACCACTCCTCTTGGATATAATATCAACTTCTCGGGTCTATGTCATTCTTTATCAAAACAGGCATGCTTATTCTTTGGTCCGATCCCCTTCTCCATGCAAAATTTCACGATGTTCGGGCCATTATTGCGGCCTCTGAAGCGACCAGAAAAACCGACAAAAATTTAGTATTTGGTCCATTTCATCCCCTAAATATTAACCGATCTTTCCCAAAAACAATAGGGCTCTTCATTGGCCAGAACCCATCCTACATGCAATTTCGTGAAGATTGGTCCATAACTGTGGCCTGTATCGTGTTTACAAATTATAATGGACAGACGGACGGACGGACACACATGTCTAGATCGACTAAACTAGTCGAGATATGACGATCGGTATACTTAAAGGTGGGTCTAGGACCAATATTTCGCGGCGTTACAAACTTTTAAGGCTACACAAAGCTATAATACCCTGACAACATAGTTGTCTAGGGTATAACAAAGTACAGGTCGCATTTATGATCCGAATTGGATGAAATTTGGCATAAGTCACATATTTGGCCCAAGGACGAACCCTATTGAAATTGGGACATATCTGTTCAAATTCAGATATAGTTCCCATATATATTTTAGTCCGATTTTAGGTAAATAGTGCACCAAACACCAAATTTAAATGTATCATGGTGTACCAAAGTCCTTATATATATTTCGACTTGCACGAAATTTTGCATGGGGTACTTTACTACTTTCCCTACTGGTTTTAATCTGTTTAATGGAAGTAAGAGAGATTTCGGATCATAGTGCTTATGTGTATGAAGATTACTAAATCGCAAACTGTAGTACAACAAATTTACAGTATTTACGATACCATATGAAATATTTTTTGTATTCCCTTTCCGAAGTAGCGGGCACTTTGCTAGTACCTTATATAAAACGAATAATAAAACCTATGTGTAATTCTGAAGACCTCCGCAAATCATAGGCTGGGGGTTTATATATGTATGTCGGCATCCCCAATTAACAATTTTTTTCTCTTTTTTTAATTTTTATCCCCAATTTTTTCTTCATGGTGAAAATCTCAATGCCAATTTTTTTTCCATCTACATGAATATCTTCGTGGGTCTACTCCCTCCCCAAACCCAAAAACCAGATCCGAAAATGTTGAAGAAAATCCCAGCGAAGAAAAAGGAGAAAAATAATACGTTTTAAAGAATTTCCACATTTCAAAAGAAAAACATTTCGAGAAAAAATACTCTTAGAGAATGAATGAATCTACACAAATCCCAAAGTAACGAATTGATATCAAAATAATAATAAGAATTCAAATTCGAATACGAATACGAATAAGACGAAGAAGTACTAGAATACATATCTCTGTCGATGAATGGCCGAGCAGCCATCCAATTGTGGTGTTATTTTAACAAATTTAGTCGATTTGCTAAATAAACATTGGTATGGCTTCTCTCTATGCCACAACAAATTCAAATGACTGAACGGAACGGAACATCCCTTCCCCTCACTTCTATGGGCCATCCCTCTGCTTGGCCTAGCACACATTTTGCTTTCCAAATTGCCAGCTATTTTTTTTTTATTCTCTACTTTGGAAAGGTTCTTTGGATTGTTCTTGTTTTGATTTCAAATTTGTAATGGGAATTTATGCAATCTGTGAAGCTGCCACATGGAGCTGTTAGTCCATCCTGCCACCACTACCACTCGTACTGCCGCTGCCATTTGCTTATTCATTTCTGGCAAATTTTTATTGAATTTTGATTTTCAGAAAAAGGAAAAAGTTGTATTTTTGAATTCCGATTCCTATTTCCCAATATTGTTGCTGTTGTTGTTTTTCTTGTCTATTATTTGTAGTGAAAATAATTGTATTTTTGTTGTTGTTGTTGCCAATTTGTTTATAGTTTCAATTCAAATTGTTGCAAACGTGAACAACAAAGGTAAAGTTGTTTTTTCAATTTTTATTCGGCAGAAGGCAAATTTTATTTCCGTTTTTCTCTTTTCTGGGAGAGGGAAAATAATAACAACAACAACAGCAGCAGCAGCACCAATGAAAATAATTGCTTTCAAAACAATTGGCCATAACTAACGATGAGAGTTAATTGTGGAAAACTATTATTACAACAACAACAACAACAGCAACACGAATTCTAAAATCAATTTGTACAAATAATATTTATTTGGAAACAAATTCAATGGAGGGGAAACGGAGAGGGGAAAGGAGTCAGCAAACATATTGCAAATTTGAAAAGTCAGAGAAGTGAAAAAATAAATAACAGAGAGAGAAAAAAAAATCATTTATAAATTTAATTTTTAAATTCGGGCGGTTCGATGTTATTGTAACCTCCACCATGAGCTGGACATTCAAAATAAAATCGAAATCGTTGAAAACGATGGTCAAGGCACCGATCAAATTGGTCGCAATAAGCGATAGTCGTTATAAGCGCTATGCATTATCAAGTAAAAAAGTGGGGGAGTTACACGAAGTAATGGAACGATGGGCCCTACGGTGGGTACTAGGTTGTTCAAAGTTTGATTAAAAGTCGGGCCTAATATTGGATTTATAAATATTGAAAATGTTGACCATTTGTGGGAGAGGCACCGCAAGGAGTAGACCAATGGGTCTTATCTTCGAACTTTATCTACCCTTTGTAAAGGTAATAGGTTGTACAAAGTTTGATTCAAATCGGATAGTCCGATCGCATGATATTATAAATTTATTTTTTCGCACAATTTTGATCATTTTGTGGGTGAGATACCAGAAAGAGTGGACCGATATTCCCCATCTTCGGACTTGATCTACGCTTGGTAAAGATAATGGCTTGTGAAAGGTTTAGTTCAAATTGGACATTGCATTCGACTTTTATTGAATTAATAAATATTCATAAATTTTGGCCACTGTGTGTGCAGAGGTCCAAAAGGAGTGGACCAATGGGCCCCATCTTCTGACTTAATCTAGACATGGTAAAAATAATAGGTTGTGCTAAGTTTGGTTAAAATCGGACATTTCTACCGCCTAATATTGGATTTATAAATTTTTGAAAATTTTGACTTGTGGGGGAGTGGACCAATGGGCCAATTTATAAATAATACAAATTTTAACCCTTTGTGGCGGAGGTACCAGAAGGAGTGGACAAATAAGACGCATCTTCGGACTTAATCTAGGCTTAGTAAAGGTATTAGCTTGTGCTAAGTTTGGTTCAAACCGGACATTCCATTCGCCTAATATTCAATTTGTAAATAATAAAAATGTGGGAGAAGTTCACGAAGGTGTGGATCAATAGGTCCCATATTCTGACCTGATCTAGACTTGGTAAAGATAATAGGCTGTGCACCTCATATTGGATTTATTAATATTGAAACTTTTGACCATTTTGTGGGGGAGTTACCAGAACTTAGACTTGGTAAAGATACTACTTTGTACAAAGTTTGGTTCAAACCGAAAATTCCTTTCGCATGATATTATAAAATTTAAATTAATCGGCCACTTCCAGAAGGAGTGGACCGATATTCTCCATCTTTGAACTTGAACTAAGTTTTGAAGAAATATTAGGATGTTCAAAGTTTGGTTGAAATCGAGCCAGCCAACCAGGCAGAAAGACAGACGGACAGGCAGACATTTGTAAACCAACTCCAAATTGTCTGAAACGGATTTGGACCAAAGAAACATGGGATCTAAAAGCAATATTTCGATGAGGCACTTTTTTTGTCGTATCAAAGTGTATATGCCCTCATAATCCATAAAGCTGAGGGTATAAGAACAAGTGAAAACCTAGTTAAGTTCGACCGGACCGAACTTTTTACAAGGAGGTGGACATTTAAAATAAACCTGAAATTGTTTGGGACCTTCATGGTAGGATTCGTTTAAAAATACGTCCCTAATAACGAAATTTGCTGTAGACCGCCATATGGGGCAATCCCAACAAGGGGAATTTTTTTTTTGTTGTCCAAAAATTTAGTCTCCTGTGTTTTTTTCCAATATATATATATTTTTTTATACTTTAAAACTATAGAAAAAATCAGTTATCTGGGGCGGAACTTGTTAGACCCTACACCATAAGGCGTTATATGTCGAGCCAA
Organism: Musca vetustissima; assembly: GCF_032173495.1. Classification (NCBI taxonomy): domain Eukaryota; kingdom Metazoa; phylum Arthropoda; class Insecta; order Diptera; family Muscidae; genus Musca; species Musca vetustissima. The sequence goes on from NW_026889038.1 coordinate 22,115, forward strand.
CAGCACGGTAAATTGCTGTCAGAATAAAAGCGAAATCTCAAACAACAGACACTCAATTTGGCAAAATTTGGCTAGAACCTTGAAAATACCGATCATTATGTGAGTACAGAGCCTTCGTCGAAACATGAACTTATATTGAAAATGTTCTTTAAAGAAGTTCTTTAACCATCAATATCCCGGAATGCCACTTAATAATAAACAATATAATCACTTCGATTGGACCATTCAAATACCTACGAAGGATATGGAATCTTATATAGGACCTATAACCAAAGTTCTGTCTATATTTTTATTATGAATATTTGCCATCTAATGATAACCCAAAATTATCACTGCACTGAGCGGTGGAAAAACGTGCGGTTATACCTCCGAATTATGTGGTGGTTCACTCGATACCGATATTCACCGCCGACGCAGACCGACCTTGGAAAATCCACGGTTTTAACTTGAAAAGTCCTTGATAAAATATTCTTTAACCGATTCTAGCTTGGAGATCTAATAGTGCTAGAAAATATCTTCTTTAAAAATTCACACTACAGGCTCAGCTGGAGTTAGAAACTCTATTATTCAAAAAAATCAACAACTGACGGTCCTTGAATATTTTTTTCTTTAAAAAATCCGCTCCTGAAACTCTGACAGTCCTTGAAAATATTTTTTTAAAAAATCCAGACTTGAAACTCAGCTGTTCCTTGAAGAAATATTATTTAAAAAATCCAATATTGCAACTCTGATAGTCCTGGAAAAAAATCACGTTTGCAGCTCTGATGTTCCTTGAAAAATTGACTTTAAAAATCCAAGAGACCTCTAGTGGTTCTTGAAAAAATATATTTAAAAATTATTCTTTAGGAAATCTACGGTAGATTGAAACCTATAACACATCTAGGCTTGATGCAATGATGATCCTTGAAAAATATTCTTTAAAAATCCAACCTTGGGGCTCGGATAGTCTTCTAAAGGCCAAGTTTTCGGCTCAGACGGCCCTTGAAAAAAATATTCTTTACAAATTGTACCTTGGAGATTTGATAGGTCTGGAAAAACATATTTTTTTTTAAATTCACGTATGAAGTTCTGATGATCGTTGAAATATTTTTATTAACTTAACAATCTGAATTTGTCTTAAATAAATTTCTTAAAAATTCCCGTCCTTGGAATTAAAATTGCACTCAAAAAAGTTCGTAAATAAATCTCCGCTTATGGATCTAATATCTGTTTAATCTCCAATCAATAATTTATATCTATCAAATTATTTTGCCTTTGGCAACTCTGTCATGTGTTTAAGGTTTAGTTCTCTTCGCGTTTTCTTTGCATTTGGTTGCCGGTATTCTATACATCAATCCGTGCTCGTGTTTCTCGACGTCGTTAGTGTTATTTTAGTGAAATTATGAAATAAAAGTGTTTATTTTCCAATAAAATATCAGTAAATAATTGTGAAACAATAAAAAATTATTAAAATTTCAATAAACAAATGACAGAAATAATTGTGGCGTTATTTACATTCGTGAATGTGCGTGTTTTGTTTGTTGTTTGTGCAAATGCCAATTGTCATTGCTAGAAGTGAGAGCCATGTTGGCTTTTCTCTCCTTCTCTTTGTGCTGTGCTTCAAGAAATGACGACGTTAACGTTCGCAGTGCTTCGCTGTTGTTGCTGCTTGGTTGTGTGTGGCAATTGTCATTGCTTGAAGTGAGAGTCATGTTGGCGTTTCTCTCTCGTTCGCTTTGTGTTGTGCTTGAAGAAATGACGTCGTTAACGGTCGCAGAGCTTCATTGTTGTTGCTGCCCATGTTATAATCACCGCTTCGTTATTTGTGTTGATGTTTTGATGACAAGGAACGAACGTGAGCTAAAGATGCCAGAGTCATGGAATTAAAAGGTAAGTTGGGATTTTAAATTTGATATTCGATATCTGACAGGGATGGGAAGTTGGAATATGTAAAATAATATACCTACACTAATAAAATAGTAAAGTGATTGACTGACTGGCTGATTTAACGATTCATCAACGCCCAGAAGAAACGGGTGAAGCTAGAATCTTGAAATTTTGGGTGAGGGTCACTCTTGGTCCAAGGGTAACAGATAAGGCTGGGTTTTTGGAAATTCGTACTATAACGTTACGAAAAGTACTAAATGTGATACCATTTGTATTTGGTGAACCGGTGGAGCTAGAACTCTGAAATTTGGATTGAGGGTCACTGATGGAGTGTAGAATAGATGTATCAAATGGGGTTTTTTGACATTCTAACTATAAGTATGCGAAAAGTACTAAAATGTACTTAATTTGGTACAAATTCGTAGCATGTGAATGAATAGAGCTAAAAACTTTAAATTTGGAATGCGAATAAGGGTTGAGATGTAGGGTCTATTTAAGGAGATGGTTTTGAAAGTGTGTAGTCATGTATACGAAAAGTACTATATGGTACTATATTTGGTACAAATTTAATCTATACTAATAAAAGAGTAAAGTGATAGGCTGACTAACTGATTTAATGATTCATCAACTCCCAGACGAAACGGCTGAAGCTAGAATCTTGAAATTTTGATTGAGGGTCACTCTTGGTCCAAGGGTGACAGATAAGGCTGGGTTTTTGGAAATTCGTACTAGAACGGTACAAAAAGTACTAAATTTGATAGCACTTGCATTTGGCGAACCGGTGGAGCTAGAACCCTGAAATTTGGTTTGGTGGTCTTTGATGGAGTGTAGGATACATATCTCAAAAGGGATTTGGAAATTTGAACTTTAACTATCCGAAAATGTACTAAATTTGGTACAATTCTGTAGCATGTGAACGGATAGCGCTAAAAACTTGAAATTTAGAATGTGATTTATGGTTGACAAGTAGGGTTCATTTAAGGAGATGGTTTTGAAAGCGTGTACTCATGTGCACGAAAAGTACTATATGGTACTATATTTGGTACAAATTTAATTTGGAGATACAAATCGAGCTGGAATCCTGAAATTTTAAATTAACATTACCGTCGGAGTGTAGGATTGGGATATGAACGTAGTTTTAGAAATTTGTTACTTATGTGTATGAAAATTACTAAATGGTATTATAATCGGTACAGTTTGGATTTGCGTGAACCGATAGAGCGGGAATAATGAAATTTGGAGTCTAGATCACTGTAGGGGTGTGGGATTGGGGTCAGTGTTCAGTTTAAGAAATTAACACTTAGGAGTACTAAATGGTACAAAATTTAGTACAATTTGAATTTTAGGTGAACCAATAGTGGTAGAATCATGAAATTTGGAGTCAGGATCACTGTTAAGGTGTAAGATTTGGATATGTAATATTTTTAGAAATTTGTACTAATGTGTACTAAATTTGGTACAATTTGAATTGTGAGTGAACCGATGGAGTTGGAATCCTGAAACTTGGATTTGGGATCACTGTGGAGGTGGAGGGTTGGGGTATGTAAGAAGTTTTAGAAATGTGTACCAAGTGTACTAAATTTGGTACAATTTAAGTTGTGGGTGAAGCGATAGAGTTGGAATCCTGAAATTTTGATTTAGGAACATTGTGAAGGTGTAAGATTGAGGTATGTAGGAAGGTTTGGAAATTGGTATTACTATGTACTACATTTTGTACAATTAAATTTGTGGGTGAACAGATAGGGTTGGAATTCTCAAATGTTGATTTAGAAACACTGTGGAGGTGTAGGATTGGCGTCTGTAGGAAAATTTGTAAATTGGTACTACTGTGTACTAAATTAGGTACAATTTGAATTGTGTGTGAACCGATAGAGTTGGAATCCTGAAACTTGGATTTAGGATCACTGTGGAGTGTAGGATTGGGGTATGTAGGAAGTTTTGGAAATTCGTACTAATGTGTACTAAATTTGGTACAATTTGAATTGTGGGTGAACCCATAGAGTTGGAATCATTAAACTTGAATTTAGGTTCACTGTGGGGTGAAGGTTTGGGGTATGTAGGAAGTTTTGGAAATAAGTACTACTGTGTACTAAATTTGGTACAATTTGACTTGTGCGTGAACCGATAGAGTTGAAATCCTGAAATTTGGAATAGGATCGGGGTATGCAGGAAGTTTTGTTGGATGGTTGAGGAGGGTACTTATGGAAACAATGTGTGCTAAATGGAATTAAATTTGGTAAAATTTGGATTTAGGTGAACCTTTAGAGCTCGAATAATGAAATTTGGTACTAAATGGTACTCAAATTCAATTTATGGCCGATATTTATGTGCAGATTTATTTGTTTTTTCTGGCATATGCAGTATTTTGATAAAAATGATATATGTAATGATGATAAAATTAATGTGACATTTTGGTTATGTCGAATATCACAAAAGTTAGTTTTCAGTTATATATCTACTAAAAATGTTTTTTGTCTGAGGTTGCTTTTTTAGCATTACCATATAATTAAATTTTTTTCTAATTTATGATTTCAATTGGATTGTATAATGTAGGTAGTAATGGAAATTTGAATTGGATTTAAGTGAACCGATAGAATCCCGACATTTGGAATTAAGATTGGGGTATGTGGAAAGTGTTCGAAATTCCTACTTGTGATTGTTAATGTAGGTAGTTATGGGAATTTATATTAATGTGCACTAACTGATACTCAATTTGAATTTGGGTGAAGCTATATTTAATTTTGTTTTAAAGTATTACAAAAGTACAAATGGTAAAAATGATAACAAATTTAGTATAGAGGTAAGTTTCTGTTGCGGTCGGAATGGGTGTATAGGGCCGAGATATAGAGGTAGATTTGAAAAATGTACTATAGGAGAACATATGTACTAAATTGTTCTAAAATTTTAATAATGGTCGATATAGGGTTTTAAATACATCCCACGTTCGCTAACGAAGTAGCGGGTATATGCTAGTATAAAATATATTATTATGAAGATATATTAGAAACATTTCAATTAGAAATTGTGTGAATGGTCCTTTGAAAAAATATTCTTTAAAAAATCCACGCCTTGTGTGAATGGTCCTTTGAAAAAATATTCTTTAAAAAATCCACGCCTTGTGTGAATGGTCCTTTGAAAAAATATTCTTTAAAAAATCCACGCCTTGTGTGAATGGTCCTTTGAAAAAATATTCTTTAAAAAATCCACGCCTTGTGTGAATGCTCCTTTGAAAAAATATTCTTTAAAAAATCCACGCCTTGTGTGAATGGTCCTTTGAAAAAATATTCTTTAAAAAATCCACGCCATGTGTGAATGGTTGTTAAAAAAAATATTCTTTAAAAAATCCACGCCTTGTGTGGATGGATGGTCCTTTGAAAAAATATTCTTTAAAAAATCCACGCCTTGTGTGGATGGATGGTCCTTTGAAAAAATATTCTTTAAAAAATCCACGCCTTGTGTGGATGGATGGTCCTTTGAAAAAATATTCTTTAAAAAATCCACGCCTTGTGTGGATGGATGGTCCTTTGAAAAAATATTCTTTAAAAAATCCACGCCTTGTGTGGATGGATGGTCCTTTGAAAAAATATTCTTTAAAAAATCCACGCCTTGTGTGGATGGATGGTCCTTTGAAAAAATATTCTTTAAAAAATCCACGCCTTGTGTGGATGGATGGTCCTTTGAAAAAATATTCTTTAAAAAATCCACGCCTTGTGTGGATGGATGGTCCTTTGAAAAAATATTCTTTAAAAAATCCACGCCTTGTGTGGATGGATGGTTCTTTGAAAAAATATTCTTTAAAAAATCCACGCCTTGTGTGGATGGATGGTCCTTTGAAAAAATATTCTTTAAAAAATCCACGCCTTGTGTGAATGGTCCTTTGAAAAAATGTTCTTTAAAAAATCCACGCCTTGTGTGGATGGATGGTTCTTTAAAAAAATATTCTTTAAAAAATCCACGCCTTGTGTGGATGGATGGTCCTTTGAAAAAATATTCTTTAAAAAATCCACGCCTTGTGTGAATGGTCCTTTGAAAAAATGTTCTTTAAAAAATCCACGCCTTGTGTGAATGGTCGTTTGAAAAAATATTCTTTAAAAAATCCACGCCTTGTGTGAATGGTCGTTTGAAAAAATATTCTTTAAAAAATCCACGCCTTGTGTGAATGGTCGTTTGAAAAAATATTCTTTAAAAAATCCACGCCTTGTGTGAATGGTCGTTTGAAAAAATATTCTTTAAAAAATCCACGCCTTGTGTGAATGGTCGTTTGAAAAAATATTCTTTAAAAAATCCACGCCTTGTGTGAATGGTCGTTTGAAAAAATATTCTTTAAAAAATCCACGCCTTGTGTGAATGGTCGTTTGAAAAAATATTCTTTAAAAAATCCACGCCTTGTGTGAATGGTCGTTTGAAAAAATATTCTTTAAAAAATCCACGCCTTGTGTGAATGGTGGTTTGAAAAAATATTCTTTAAAAAATCCACGCCTTGTGTGAATGGTGGTTTGAAAAAATATTCTTTAAAAAATCCACGCCTTGTGTGAATGGTGGTTTGAAAAAATATTCTTTAAAAAAAACACGCCCCTGTGTGAATGGTCCTTTGAAAAAATATTCTTTAAAAAATCCACGCCTTTTGTAGTCCTTGGAAAAATATTTAAAGAATGTCTAATTTGAAATAAATTCTTTCTAATACTTGATTTTCTTTCGAATGTGCCAATCCATTTCAATCTCCTGACATTTATCCCCATGTCTAACAACATATTTATCCTTTCTTCTTCTTCTTTGTCATTAAAATTCCGTATAAATTGTTAAGACTTGTTAAATTCAAAATTTGCCAAGAAATTACTGTGATAACACATTCAAAAGGGACACAGAGACAGATGGAGAGACATTTGACAAGTCATTGCCAAGGTAACCATCGACTCTGCTTGGTAACCTTTGATGGAGAGGTCAAAGTGTCATTATCTCATTTGCTCATCTCTTTTTCTATGGCAGATTTTTGTATTTTTCATTACAGAGTTCTCTTCGCCATTTTTTTAATAAACATTTCCATTGTGACATTTTCTAACAGTTAATAATTGAGACAATTCATGCATCCATGCATGCGAGATGCACTGAAGCGTTCAGTATCCTACCAAGCAACGAATCATCCATGCATCCATCCATCCATTCCCGGTAACATGCAGCAGAATATTCATTTAGTAGTGTTAGTGTCAGCAGACATAAAGGACATTTTTTGCTGCCATGAATTCCACGAGTAAAAGATAGACGAATAATGAAATTGCAGTTTATTTGGGTTTGTTGGGAGAAGGGGAGACTTAAACCAGTCGAGCTTTGCGCTCATACATTCCTACTCCTTTTAGCATCATCGAAGTCCTTTTTGCTCTATGCTGTAATTTTTATCAGGTTTTATATAACTCCTCACAGGATATGTGAGTGTGTGTGTGTGTACGTGTCTCTCCATGTCTATGTATTAAATCTCTATTGGGTAGAATGGTTATAAAACTTTTGAGTGGGTGGTTTTTGCTAGGGTTTTGTCACCCCCAAAAGGTGGCCGAAAGATTTTCATGCAGTCTCTAAAATGGTTGGATTTTGTGCAGGAAGAACTTTATGTAGCTGCCAGCCAGCCTGCCATCCATCCGTCCTGGCGCAGGCTACATTGTGTATCTTTTAAGCAGGTGTCTGAGCGAACGTTGATAGGTCCTTAGGCCATATTAAGCACAGTACCATGTCAATGTGTACTTAGTGTGATGTTATAATACGGTTGATAGATGTGTGTGAGAGAGGGGGGAGATTTGTGTGTGTGCCTTTGCCTCTTCCTTAGCCTTCTAGTGGCTTTGTGCATTAATTATCCTAAAAAGCATTAGCTTTTACTAATTATTTAAATGGATGGTTGAGTTGATCTGCTGCTGCTCACAGGTTCACTGACTGGTTGCCTGACGTTATTTTAAGGGGAAACTTTTGTTAAGGATTTTTAAGGAGGCAGAGGAAAGGAATGAAGTGAGAAGAATACTTGGGAAAAAAACAGAAATTAAAAGAAAGAAACATTTCTAATTTTTGGGGATTTCATCTTCTTATATTATTTTTAATTCATAATGTAACATCGGAGCCTCGTAGGGTCTTAAAAATGTATTATTAATGCGGTAAAAAACACTGCAACAAAGTCAAACACCATCATTTTAAATTTTATTGAATGAAAGCAAAAAATTTTCGGAAATAGCATCAAATTTTAGAATAAGTTTAGATTTGTTCGAATTAGTCGCCCTGTGGCACGAATTATGGCCTTCAAACGGCCAATGAAATCGTCACACTCTGCCCGAATGATGCTCTGCGGTATTTTGGTTCATTCCCGGCGAAGCGCTTGCTTGAGTTGGTCGACACTTTGGTATTTTTATACCCTACACAACTATGTTGTCAGGGTATTATAGCTTTGTGCAGCCCCAAGAGTTTGTAATGCCGCGAAATATTGGTCCTACCTTCAAGTATACCGATCGTCATATCTCGACTAGCTGAGTCGATCTAGACATGTGTGTCCGTCCGTCCGTCTGTCCATAATAATTTGTAAACACGATACAGGCCGCAGTTATGGACCAATCTTCACGAAATTTTGCATGTAGGATGGGTTCTGCCCAATGAAGACCCCTATTGGTAAAGATCGGTTAATATTTAGGGGATGAAATGGACCAAAAACTAAATTTTTGTCTGATTTTCTGGTCGCTCTAGAGGCCGCAATTATGGCCCAAACACCGCGAATTTCTACATGGAGAAGGGGATTGGGCCAAAGAATAAGCATGCCTGTTTTGATAAAGATCGATCAATATTTAGCGGGTCAAATGGACCCTAACTTTTGTGTGAAAAATTACAAAATTTGTATTCTATAGCGCATATATTTACTCCTGAATGACATAGAGCCGAGAAGTTCATATTATTTCCAAGAGGAGTGGTTGACCTTTAAATTGATACCAATTATATTGTCGTATGTACTCGGATGTGGGAGTTACACGTAAATATTTACAGGTGCTTACGTACTCAGATATTATTTAGTAACACATTACCACACTGGAGGCGGAAATACAGCACGGTTCGCTTTGAAAATTTCCATGAGGATCCAGGAATGGTCAAGGATAACGCCTATAATTTTCGATGATGATCAGATAATAATATTGGGATGAGGTGGACCGAAAACTTAATTTTTTTGTGTTTTTTCTAGTCCATGTATAGTCCACAATTGAAAGTCGAACATCATAACACAATCCACCGTGAAGGGAATCTGGACAAGTAATTAGAAGGGATTTACTGAATATTAGTAATATTTGTTGACCTCTAGTCGGTCAAGAGGGTGTAAATATAGCGAAATATTTTCCATGCTCAGAATATATAACCACAGAAAGTTAGATTTTCGTGGAAGTTGTGTAGGGTATCATATGGTCGGCCCCGTCCGACTATACTGCTCCGCTCACTGGTTTAGTGCTAACCTTGCTTTCCAAAATACTACAGACACAGTAGTCCAACGAATTGGTATCCGGAGATTTTGCTGGTCATTGTGCGCTGGAAATGAAGCGCGCGGAACCTCATTTTTTAACCATTCTTGGGTGGCGGGTGCTGAGTGCAATGGTGCTGAGTCCTATTGGAATGTCCAAGGTTGGCGGACAACATGCTTGCCTGCCCAAGGCTTTAATACACCCTCTAGAATATTTTCGCGATAATATTCGGAATGTATTCTAATGCCACGGTCGATTAATACAATCGGAGAGGTATCATCGGCTGTTATGGCGGCCCACACCATCAGCATGGCCGACACATGGGTTCTGGTGGCCAACCGAAGACGCAAATTTACGATTTTTATGCCTTTTTAGGGCGTAGGATCATTCATGTAAATGTTTTTTTTTATTAATTTCTCTTTCGAGATGAGCTACATGATCGAAGTTGCAATGAATGGGAAAGCCAGAGAGATACTACATTCCCACCATTAAGTGACGCGTTTCGCCGTTGGTTAAGGCACATTGACCAGGCATATTGGTCAATGTGCCTTACAAATGCCGTTACTTGATAAGTTGTATTTATATCGAATATTGTTGCGAAAATGCATCTAGGAATTAAATTCAACCATGCGAAGATTCGGACATGTGGCATCGCACCAGAACATTCCTTTTCAGAGCAGATTTTTCTTATAGTGACGGACTATTTTTCCATACAGACTACAATATTGTTCTTCAATGGTATTGGAACTGCATATTGTGCAACCTTAGGAAGATAAGGAGGTGGCATGGAACGCTAAGACTCCGGACAATAATCAACATATGCCATTTCAGCTGACCTCTTTGGAAAACACGATCATTTTGTTTGTTTACAAACTGCTAGACAACGAATGTTTTTTTGCATCGGAGAAAATCAATTTCGGCCGTTTACCACTTTCGGCCAAGCGAAGCAACTCTTTAGCTCTTTTGAGTCTATTTTCTTTCTGTTGCGGTGTAAGTTGATGCACTTTTTGGAATTTCAATGGCTTTACCCCCAGCTCATTTTTCAATATTTGCCGAAAGGAATATTGCGATATGTTCAGCTCACGAGCCATTTTTTCGGCCACTGCGACGCGGGTTTCGATCAAGTCGCTTCTTTATTTTTCGAACAATTTCTGCTGATGTTGCTGTTCTCTTCTTCTCTCTTCTTTCTTCACGTCGGGCTACGCTACCAGGGCTCACGGTAACGAGCGATGGTACGAGACACAAAAGATTTATTCACATTTAAATGTTCCAACGATAGCCAGCCAAATATAAAGAAATCACACTATCACGCTTGAATTCCATCACGAATAACTTCTTTTCTGGAAAATTCCTACCAAAATGCTTTTGTATGCTTGCAATCAATATAATGTGCTGTCACTGGAATAATTTTAACAGCTGTCGGACGAGTGGCTTAGAAATGACAGCAGGGTGAGATGAAAAAACTGGTTGCAGTTTTATTCATCTCACCCTGTATGTCATTGTTCGTGTATAGATGTTATAGCTCGAAGTTCATTCGACGACGATAATCACCGTCAACACAGATCGACCCGTAGATCTTTCGGAGAATTTTTCTCTCAAACACTCCAAGAGTTGCCTCCTCTAGTTGTCGTTCATTCGACGATGATATTCACCGTCGACGCCGATCGCCCCGTAAATCTTTCGGAGTGTTTCTCTCTCAAACACTCCAATATCTGCCTCCTCTGCATGCGCAAATGCCCATTCCTCAGACCCATACATCAGTGTGTAGAGTGTGAGTTTGGTCTGGCGAGAGAGTTGGTCTTGTTTCTAAATTGCTTACTCAGACCATAGAAGTATCTGTTGGTCAAAACTATCCTTGTCCGAATTTCAATTAAATGAAATCTCATGTAAATGAAATCTCTGACTACCTCAAAGCTGTAGTTTTCAAGTTCCACAGTTGATTCGAGTCTACTGGACGTCTTGCGCGTTGATACCATCAGCTTGGTCTTTTCTTGTCAGACCATTTTGATAGAATCCTTTTAAATTTGTTCAAATGTTCGACCAATTATGTCGATATCTTCGGCTTAGGCGAGTAACATATGCTGTTTGATGTACAGAGTGCTATTTCTGTTTACCTTTGCCTCTCATATGACCTTTTCCAGCAAGATGTTAAAAAGGTAACACGACAAACTATCACCTTGTCTGAATCCTCGTTCGGTATTGAAGGGATCTGAAAGAACCTTTCCGACTTTAACTGTTGACCTTGTACCAGGTCAAGTTGTACCTGCGTAGTCGTATGAATTCTGCAGGAATGCCAAACGCAGACATGGCTTTAAACACCTCTGAATGGATAGGGCTATCTTATGCGGTTTTATATTCGATGAATAGATGAAATATGTCGATGTGTTTCTCGTAAGTCTTTTCCAGGATTTGGCGCAGAGTGAAAATCTAGTCAATGGTGGATTTGCCAGGTCTGAAGCCGCATTGGTATGGTACAATAATGCCATTGACCATTGGCTTCAATCGTTCACACAGCACACGGGATAGCACTTCGTATGTAATGGGAAGAATACAAATTCCTCTATAGTTGGCATATATCGCCTTGTCTTCTTTTTTGTGAACGAGACACAGGATGCTGAGGTTCCAATTATTGGGCATGCATTCCTCTAGCCAAATTATAGTAATCAGCTGGTACATGCTCCTGAACAGCATCTGGTCATTGGTCTTGAATAGTTCGGTTGGTTTTCCATCGGCACCAGCTTCATTATTATTTTTCAGCCGGCCAATTAATTGCTATTCTGACCTCATCTTTGTTAGGTGGTTTATAATCTATGCCGTTATCTCTTATTGGTTCTGGGGTATCTTCTTCACCGTTACTATTTGATACCAGAAGCTTTGCGTAATGCTCCTTCCAGATCTTCAGCACCTGCATCTGACACCAGTTTTCCTTCTTCAGCTCTACAGGAGGACGTGCCTGCACCAAACTCTTCGGTTTGGTGTTTTACTTGTTGGTAAAATTTTTGGACTTGATTCTGACTCCTGTACATCTCGATTGCTCACGCTCACGTTTTTCTTGTTCTTCTTTTTCTGAATGTACGTTTCTCCTGTCTTCTTTTCTCCAGATAATTCTCTCTCGCATTACGTGTTGTTACTGTCTGCAGGGTTGCCCTATACGCTGCGTTTTTCCCATCAGTAGCATTACGACACTCCTGATCGTACCATGGGTTTCTTGGTGGTGGTTTTTGGTACCCAAGTGTTGCTGTTGCTGCAGTTTGTAAGGAGTGGGCAATTCTTTGCCATTGTGCATATATACTATTATCGGGACAAAAAGTGTTTTCGTGAAGCAGGTGTGCAAGTTGAGTTTTGAGTTGTGTTTGCAGCTTTTCGACGTTGAGTTTTCGTGTTATATTAGATCACACCTTTGTTGCAACATTAAGACGAGTTCGAACCTTGGCTGCTACAAAGTAGTGGTTCGAATCGATATTCGCTCCTCGGATCGATCGAACGTCTAATACATTGGATAAATGCCTTCCGTCTATCACAACATGATCAATTTGATTTCTCGTTGCTTGATCAGGAGAAATCCAGGTGGTCTTGTGTATATCGAGATGCTTGAATCTGGTGCTGCTAACTACCATGTTTTTTGCTGCCGCGAAGTCAATCATCCTCATGCCGTTGTCGAAATTTTCTTCATGATGGCTAAATTTTCCGACGGTGGGGCCAAAGATATTCTCCCTTCTGATTTATGCATTAAAATCTCCTAGCAGAATTTTAATGTCATGGCCAGGGCAGCGGTGATATGCTGTTTCTAGGCGCTCGTAAAATATGTCCTTGATCTGCTCATCTTTGTCTTCGGTCGGAGCATGGCCGCAAAAAAGACTGAACTTCGCTTCTATGCGGATTATAGCAATTCGCTCATCTACTGGAGTGAATCTGGAGACGAGGTCTTATTCTCTTCCTTACCATAAATCCGCAGCCAAATTCATGTCTCGTTTCATTGCAGCTATAATACAGAGCGTAATCGTCTAGTTTACTTACGCCTGTCCCTTTCCATCGCATTTCCTGTAAGGCAATAATATCGGCGTTGTACTTCTTGAGAACATCCGCCAAAGCGAAAACTGCGCTTGTTCTGTACACATTCCAAGTGCAGATTCGCGGATCGTGGTCCTTTATACGGTTTGGTTTTCTTTTTCTTTGCCTTTTCATACTAGAGGGGGTTTTCCGAGTGTGGGCAACTAACCCGACGCCTCAACCCATGTTTTTATAGTTCCTATGGGTGAACTCGCGGCACATATTAGCTCACTATTTCAACGGGTGATGAAAATAGCTACCCTAGGTGGCACCGCGGGGAGGTAAGCGTCTACAATTGAGATGTAAGAGGGACCAAGATAAGCCTGGACTTCGCCATGTTAAAGCCAATCAGAGCCGTTGCTTGGTATCTATTATGCCCTACGCCACCCAGTTAATACGACTACTTAATTTAACACTAACATTTCTCTGAAAATCTGCTTTCCTACAGTAACTATTTCCAACTTCTCACCATGCATTCCATTGAATTGCAATACCTCATATCCTTTCCTCCCATCTGCTTGATGCAACAATAACTACCTTTATTTACCAACCCGATCACTCATGGGGAACTAAAATTTATGCATCATCAAAAATTATAAATTCAAGTTTTTGGCCTGTTAGGTTGGCCTCAATGTGTGGTCTCAGCAACTCAACTGGACATAGTCAGGGGGCTAGATGAATGGATAGATTAAAAACCTAACACCGTGTATATATGTGAATGCAACTACTTACCTCCCGCCCCCAGTATATATCGATAGCAACATCGAAAGGGGAACATTTTCAACCGAACTTTAAAAATACCCAGAATATTGTGGAGGACAACCAAACCAAAAAAATGTAAAGCAGCCCTGGGCAAAGCTTATACACGTGTGTAGTCGCTACAAAATAGCCATTTGCCAAAGATGAAAATTCCAAGCAAATATTGCTACAACTTTAGAGTTATGGACCAAAAACGACAAATATATATATATGGCGATGTGAGTCCTGGCATTTAGTTTGAACTGGTGAGCTGGGGAAAGAGTTCGGCTCATTTGCATATTTACATTTTCCTTTTCTGTGTAGCCAAACTATACAATGCTATGTAATGTAGCTTATTAATAGAAAATTTTGCGCTTCGTTAATCCCAACAACAGCTGTCATTTGCTTACCTTGCGCATGGTAAATTTAAACAGCGAAGAGAGCTAGGTAGGGGAAAACTTTTACCCGTCCGAACCATAACCTGTAAATGACAAACAATGCTAATTACTAGCAAACGTTTAATGTGGGAGGCCACATGAAGTTTGATTTGTGGTTGAGGCTAACGTAGGTAAAATTCGCCATAATGTCATCGTTTGGAACCCAGCAATGTGCAGACACATGAGTGATTTGACTTGTGTGTTTTCGTTAGACCATGGCCATGAGGTCAATGGAAGAATCAAACACACAAAATGTTGATTAAAATCCATTGAAGTGTAACAGCACCAAACGATTTTTTGTGGTTCAATTGGAGCTTAAAGTTTTTCGAAGTTGCTATTAATAAAGGACATTTTACAGACCTGATATAGGTCTTTAAAATTGCAGGCAAATCTAAGCCTCTATATGTTGGTTTTGTGTTGAGAGCTAATATCTTTAAATAACATTAATATGTTTTTTTTACAGAAAATATATTTAAAAAAAGTGATCGTATGAGTTTTACAAAAAATCCTAAGGGAAAAAATTATGTCTTCAGAATGAAACGAAGAAAAAAACAAACTAAAAATAATTAACTGATAGGCGATACTTTGTGGAGTAGGATAATTCCGGCACGAACTAGTTCATTGGAATTATTCCGAGAATGGGATTGTTGGAACTAGGCCGAGCTCGTTGGTTCATATAGTTCATTTAGTCCATCCTTTTATAAAGCTTGTCTCATTTTCTGATCTGGTGTATTCATTCGGATATTTTTCGTTCATTTGTCAAATGCCGATGCATTGTTAAATAAATGAATTATTTTCTATTCCCAGAATTGAATTATCGGAATAAGGCCGAGCTCGTTTGTTCATGTTCATTTAGTCTATCTATAGCTTGCCCCATTTTCTGATCTGGTTTCTAAATTCCAATATTCTATTTCGTAACCTCCAACATATCAAGGAGGAATTATCGGTATTATTTGATCGAAAAAAAAAAATTATGAAAGACAGATTCAAATGAACTATGAAGGAGTAGGAACTACATGGAACGAGTAAACTAGTTCCTTTCTAGAAAAAGAAAAAAAGTAAGCTTGTTCTGTGAACTGGAGTGTTAAACCCTACTCTTTTGCCACAAAATGTTAATGCCTGTGGTATACCCAAAAATACCTCCAAAATATGGCTTTAATTATTGGAAATTCAAAACAAAAATATTTAAACAAAATAACTTTGCTTCATTTGAAAATTAGATCGTTTGAGTTTTACAAAAAAAATCTATACCCCATTTCTAAATTTTCCGTTTAGAAATTTGAATATTACCAAAATTATCCAGTAGCCGAACTAAACGTCCATTTAGTCTCATAAGACCTACATCATCCAGAAAGGGGTTTAAGGATAAAATCGAACTTTTTGAATTTAATGGCCTATTGTTAGATAATAACATAGCCATAATACGATTTTTGAGCCAAAACAATAAGCCTTACTTTCACATTTTTTAGTTCGGATCTCGAAGGAGCTTATCCTTGATATGACTCGTAAAGCCTTATCTAACGACGAAAATGATCTAAAACATCAACGAAATTTTCGAAGTATGAAAAGTGACTTTTAATTGCACGAATTTCTACATCCGTATCAAGAGCGGACATGTCGCGCAACCTCCATTCAGAACTTTTTAAACGGAGTCAATGTGGTCCGTGCCAACAAATTTGAGTAAAAGCCAATTCAGCGGGCGTATGTCCGCGACTTCCCAACTCAGCACGATTATATTCGCAAGATACATGATGCCAAACATTTTGAGCAACGTTGTCCTGTATTCTGGAGACCCTATTCGCAACAAGAGTTGACCATGTGGAAGGAATTTTCTTCAATCAAGATAGAAAGATCGTAGAATCGGTCCGAAAGTATGTTTTCGAATATTGTATATCAATCTCAGCGGTAATGGCCTTCAAGAGTTCTGAGGCCAACTCTAGACCTAGAAGAGAAATAAAGTTGATAGGAGCTACATTACTTTTATATGGCAATAAGTGAGTAGAAATGCCACCATTGTAGGCAATAATACGAATGTATACCACCCCCGCATATGCCTACTCTGAGGCATCAAAAGAAAATATGAAGTTCTGCGGAGCGATCAGGAAAATGAACCCATCGAGGAATTTTAATATAATTGGCGTCCTGGTACGTCTCAACGAATTTCTGCCCAAAAACCTCCGTCGTAGACTGAAGAGAATCATTAAATCGATGTGATCTAACCAAATACGTTGCATTATAATTATTAGCTACAATTAAAATTGGGCCTAACCACCCAATAGGATCAAACAATTTGTCAGTAGTGGAAAGCGCATCCCGTTTAGTATAGGTGGATTTTTTTAGTTATTAGTTTTACATTTACATGAATGCCGAGTGGCTTTGAACTGCTGGCTTCAACAAAATCGAGAAGATTAGTGTCGAAGACATTCTAGTATAGAACGATCATTAGAAATTCATTTCCGCAACTCAAATTTAGCTGAAGATAGGACACGTATTAATTGGTCTCTAGAGAGATGTGCTGTCTCTAAATTCTGATACCAAGTTAGTACGTCGTCAATATACATGGATTTACGCCGGATATGTGCTGCAAGAGGAAATTTGTCATCTGCTAAGTGCAACAAAGTACGGATAGCCAGATATGGCGCACAGTTGACACCAAAAGTCACCGTCTTCAGATCAAAATCTTGAATTGGTTTGTCGGGAGAATCCCGGAAAAGAATACGCTAAAGTGGTGTGTGAGCTGAATCTACTAAAATTTGTCGATACTTTTGAGTAATATCACAATTGAATAAATATTTGAGCACTCTCCATCTCAGAATGAGTAGAATTAAATCCAATTGGAGAGTCGGACCGACATAGAGTACATCATACAAGCTATTACCATTTGAAGTTTTATTTGAGGCATTCAAAACCACCCTTGGCAAATAACAAACCGTAGAGTTTGCAGAAGGAACATTTACTGATCTCATATGATGTAAGTCTAAATATTCCCTCATCACACCATCATTAATATGCTTAATATTTGGTTTTTTGAGCAGAGAAGCCTCATTACGAATGAATTGTCGTAGATAATTTGCTCTGAAATGGCGGAGGTTAGGTTAGTCAAAGAACTCTGTTTTAATTGATAGAGTGACAATATATCTGCCATTGGAGTCCCTAGTAGTAGTTTTTTTTATAATTTTCCTCACAATATTTGTCAGCAGGATTCAATATAATGCGCTTTGGAACCTCTTCTAGTTCCCAAAATCGAAGAAGTGTCTTATTAAGATCATCTTCGGCAGGATATGCTACATTAATAGAAAATACTCTGATGTTGCTAGCAGAAATGGGACCAGTAATGATCCAGCCAAACACATTAGATTGCATTCCCTGTAAGAGAAATTTAAATATCAGCACCTATTAAACATTTCAACTGGTCGACAGTCAAATAATTGAGTGTCAACCAAGCGTAGATTTGGCAATATAGAAGATAATTCACGACTAACCATAAATGATGGAAGATTTCCAGAAATAATAGGAACTACCAACGCTGTAATTTCCATGAACGGTAAAGAATCTAAAGACGATACAATTCCAAAAACCACAATTTCTTAGACACAGTTTGATTAACACCAGAAATGGGTGGAAGTTGTACTGGCTTGGCTTGGGTGGAAAATTTTATCGTTTCTTAAAAATACATATTTTCAAAAATGTACTGTAGGAAATTTAAAATGAAATGTTTTGAGACAAAAACGAAGTTCTCTTCGCTAGCAAATTAGATCGTTTGAGTTTTACAAAAAATGGATGTTTGAAGAACATTTTTTTATTAGAGGGGTTTCTATAGAAGAATATTGTAATATTTTTTGAAGTATAAACTTTGATTTCTTAACAAGAACTTTCATTTTAAAGAATTAAATCAGCAGCAATTCTGTCGTTGGCCTCTGGATCATTTTCTCCTTGTGATTTGTTATTTTATAAAAAAAACATTTAATTGTTTTTTTTTTCAAATAATTTTTTTATTTAAGTATTCGTTTTTTTCATTTCAATTATTTTTGTTTTAACTTACATTTAAAAATTCACACATAATTTAATAAACGACTCAAACGACTCCATAATCAATTAAGATACAAATTTCAATAATCACTTGAGTCTATTCAAATAATAATATATAACTTATCCTAAAAATAATACAAATAATAATAACAAAAAATTATACAGTGCAGCTTAAACGAATAACAAAAAAATAAATATTTACAAAAAAAAAAAAAAAATAAAAAATAATAATAATAATAAATAGTATACAGTTTCAGCACATTTTTTTTACAATTAATTACAAGAAAATGAGTATCTAGGAAAGAAGGGAATTTTTTTTTACTTCTCATAGGATTTATCTATATTTACATAAGTTTTTTTTCCTTTTTCAAATTGCGTTCTAATTTATGCTACTTCTAAATCCGATTCATCACCATCACTATAATTGGGATCTGGTTTTATATGCAATTGCGTTACAAAATCTTCAGGGCTACACTTGAGATTGACAACACCATTTGGATTGGCGTTGTTCACAGTGGCAGGATTTTGCGTTACACCATTACATTGTTCCTCTTGCAGTTTGCGTATGCGCTCCTGTTCCTCGCGTTTTTGTTTACGCCATTTGGCACGGCGATTTTTAAACCATACCTAAAATGAAAAAGAAAGAAAAATAATTTTTTATTAGTATTGATTTTAATGATTGATTTTTTGAGTAAAAAAATAAAGTAAAAAAAATCAGCAAAAAAGGAAGTACCGAAAAATTAGATCGTTTGAGTTTTACAAAAAAAAAATGTACGAAGGCTTTGGTGCAGGCACATCTTCCTGTAGAGATGAAGAAGGGAACCTGGTGACAGATACATACAGCGTGTTGAGGATCTGAAAGGAGCATTTCGAAAAGCTTCTGGTATCAAACAGTAACGATGAAGAAGATACAACAGAACCAATAAGAGATGACGGTATAGAGTGTATACCAACCTAGCCAAGATGAGGTCAGAACAGCAATCAATCGGCTGAAGAGTAATAAAGCAGCAGGAGCCGATGGGTTACCAGCCGAAATATTCAAGACTGGCGGTCAGATGCTGGTAAGGAGCATGCACCAGCTGATTAGTACAATTTGGCTAGAGGTATGCATGCCAATGATTGGAACCTTAGCATCCTGTGCTCCGTGCACAGAAAAGGAGACAAGACTATAAGTGCCAACTATAGAGGAATTAGTCTTCTTCCCATCGCATTTAAAGTTCTATCCAGCGTGCTGCGTGAACGAGAGAAACCAATGATCAATTACATTATTGGGCCATACCAATGCGGCTTCATACCTGGCAAATCTACCATTGTCCAGATTTTTATTCTGCTCCAAATGCGGCTTCATAGTCGCAGCCCTATCCATTCAGAGATAAATAATGCCCTGTCTGCGTTCGACATTCCTGCAAAATTAATACGGCTATGCAGGATAAGTTAAAGTGGCCCAAGGTCAGTAGTTAAGTCGGAAAGGACCTATTGGAACCCTTCAATAACGAACGAGGATTTAGACAAGGTGATAGTTTGTCATGTGATCTTTTTAATATCCTGCTGAAAAACTTCATTGGAGATGCAAATGTGAACACAAATGGGACTCTTTACACCAAACAACACATGTTACTCGCCTACGCCGATGACAACGACATAATGGGTCGAAGATTGAGAGCAGTATTAGCCATCTTTGAACGACTTGACTGGCAGTAAATGGCGAAAAGACCAAGCTGATGGTATCAACGCGCAAGACGTCCAGTAGACTCGGACCTACTGTGGAACTTGAAAACTGCAGCTTCGAGAGGTAGTGAACGATTTTATATATTCCTTGGTACCACCATAAATAAAACTAATGACATCAGTTTTGAAATTCGTAGAACGATGGTATTGGCCAAAATATGCTACTATGGTCTAAATAAGCAGTTTAGAAACAAGACCACCTCCCGCCAGAACAAACATGAGCTATACCATCTGTTCTCGGACGTATTGAGCTGCAGCGTGTACGTTGGCTATGTCATGTTGTGAGAATGGATGAGGATTCCCCCACTCAAAAGCCATATAAAAACGAGCCAACAGAAGGGGAAGGCCAAGAATTTGATAGAAATTGGAGTAGATGTGCACAAGAGCGACGGAAAATCTTTAGAAATCTTTTTTAAGCTCGGCTTATAGAACAACCGCTAAGTAACAAGCCAGCTAAGTAAAGTAAGTAAGCATTAATTTTTTTTTCATTTCGGATAGGTTTTTCTGTCTCTATTTGCCGCATGTAAAATGTCACACATACATATTAAATGAGATTATAATAACACTAATACAAACAAAGTGCGCATATTATGCATCACCACACATACATACGTATTTTTAATACGTAATATTTTATTAAAGTATATATGTATGTATATATGTACTCATGTTTATATATATAAACATGAGTTTGTGGTTGTGTATATGTACGTTGATATGTTTGCTAATTTATAACCAATATAACGCGGATTTTGGGTCTTAATTATATAAATATTTTTCCGCATTTTTAATTATGAACAAACAGCAACAATAAATAATAAAATCGGAAATTTTCCATCATCATATTTGGTTTTTGTTATTATTACCCGAAACGTCAAAGTCGTTATTATAGTTTGGCCATTGTTCATAATAACATAACTAATGGGATATATATTTTAATATTAAATATTTAATTATATTAAATATTTTAATTAAATATCGAATATTTAGGGAGGAGGGTATTTAAAATTATATGGCCACTTTTTCCTTCTAGAGAATATTAGGCGTTTGGACCTTCTAAGAAAATGGTGCATCGAGGTAATATTTTATTAAATAATTTTTAAAAAATAATTTCTAAATTATTTTGGGTTTCAATATTTTGAGATTTCAATTTTGGTTTCACTTGAAATGCCCTATTCCTCCCTTTACAAAAAAAATATATATATATATATATATTACCCATGGAAAAAACGTGTGATAATTGACACTCCCAACATTCTAACACACACACACACACACTCACACCAATGTTCATGTATGCGTGTGTTTGTGCACTTTTGTGACTGTGTTCATAAAAAATTAAATTTTAATCAACATTTAGTTAACAAAACGCTAAATGCTGTAAAACAACAACACCAAAAGGCTTTTCAGCAAAAAAACACACACACATACACACAAAATTGAATCCTATGATTTTGAATTTTTGGTATTAGCTGCGTAGTTGTAACAAAAAAATTCTAATCCCATAAATTTTACACACATACTTGGAAAATATCGAGGTCTTTTTTTCGATGTTGGCTTAAAGGCAAATTTTAAAGGCCATCGTCAGCATTGGTTGACTGACAGACTGACGCCTTTGTTGTTTTAGAACCGTTAAATTGTTATAAAATTTGGTTTTGGTTCCAGGGGGTATTTCGGGGTTTTTTGCACACTTTTCATTATTGTTGCATGCATAGAATAAACATGGAACCATGCACACGCACACACATACAAACTCAGTGAGGCACACTCACGTGCAGAAGATTTGGAAAAATGTTACAAAAAATCAGAATCAGGCAAAAGGTTTGACATTTAAAGGGTCCTATCAAAAATGAGTAAATTTGGTCCGACTTTAAGGACGTCGTCAATATAGAGGTACCTGCCAAATATTGGTATATGGAGGAGCTTGGGCACGTTTTTAAGCGGAATTGGCTGTAATTTGGTATTTGGTAGAAAATCTCCCTACCAAAAATTATTAATATTGGTCAAGTCTTGATGGTAGCCCCCATGTGAAGGTACCTCCCGAATTTCGATATTTTTGGTTATTTGATCATGCTTTAAAATAGAATTGGCTGAAATTTAGTAATTTGGGTTCTCATCGTGTAGCAAATCTCCGTACCAAAAATGATCAATATTGGTCAGCTATTAAGGATAGCTCCCATATAACGGTATCCATGATTTTGCGGTACTATGCGGTGCTTGGGCACGTTTTTCAACTAAAATGGCGGTAATTTGTTATTTTGAGTTCTCATTTGGTGGAAAATTTCCATACCAAAAATGATCAATATTGGTCCACCTTTTAGGGAAGTCTTCGTGTATAGATAGCTCCCGAATTTCGATATTTTGGGAGCTTGGGCACGTATTTTACCCGAATTGACTTTAATTTGGTATTTTGAGTTTTTATTGAGAAGCAAATCTTCCTACCAAAAATTATCCATATTTATCTACAATTTAGGGTAGTCCCCACATAAGGGTATCATCCGATTTTCGGTATTTCGAGGAGCTTGGGCAAGTTTTTCAACCGAAATAGATGTAATTTGGTATTTTTGATTCTCATTGGATAGGGAATTTTCATATCAAAAATTATAAATTTTGATCCACAATTAAGGGTAGTTTCCATATACCGGCACCCTCGATTTTGCGGTACTTTGGGGAGCTTGAGCACATTTTTGAAATGAAGCGGCTGTTATTTGGTATTTTGAATTATTATTGGATATAAAATCTCCATACCAATAATTATCAATAATGACCTACTCTTTAAGGTAGTCCCAATATAACGGTACCCCCGATTTTGCGGGACTTTGGGGAGCTTGGGCACGTTTTTCAACCAATATGGCTGTAATTTGGCAATTTGAATTATTATTGGATATAAAATCTCCGTAACAAAAATTATCAATATTGCTCCACTTTTTAGGGTAGTCCCCACATAAGGGTACCCTCCGATTTTCGGTATTTAAGAGACTTTGGTGGACGTTTTTCAACGGAAATGGCTGTAAATTGGTATTTTGGATTATCATTGGGTAGGAAACCTCTGTACCAAAAATTATCTATATTGGTCAGCTATTAAGGGTAGCTCCCATATAACGGTACCCATGATTTTGCGGTACTATGGGGTGCTTGGGCACGTTTTTCAATGGAATTGGCTGTAAATTGGTATTTTGAATAATTATTGAATATAAAATCTCCGTACCAAAAATTATCAATAATGATCTACATATTAGGGGAGTCCCCACATAAGGGTATCATTCGATTTTCGGTATTTCGAGGAGCTTGGGCATGTTTTTCAACCAAAATGGCTGTAATGAGGTACATTGGGTTCTCATTGAGTAGGAAGTTTTCTTACCAAAAATTATCAACATTGGTCAATTTTTCAGGATAACCTCCATATAAGAGTTTCTCCCAAATTTCGATATTTTGCGGAGCTTGGGTACATTTTTCGACCGAAAAGGCTGTAATTTGGTATTTTGGGTTCTCATTAGATAAGGAATCAACATACAAAAAATTGTCAATATTCGTTGAAGTTTCGGGGTGGACCCCATATAAGGGATCCTTCCAAATATGGGAATTTTTGGGATTATAGACCTTTCTTATTCAAAAAAAAATACTCTAATTTTATATTTTGGTTATCATAATTTACCATGACGTAGTGCGCATGTAGAAGTTCCAATCGATTTTATGTATTTTGAAGTCCCACCTCATATTAGAGGCTACTAAAAGTTCGGTCCGACAGAACTTAATTAAATCTCCCTTTAAATTTCTTTTTATTTAAAATCATTCTAAAAAATATTCAAAATTGTCCAAAGTTTCTGTCACCTTGAAAAATCTATGAATTTTCCCGCAGAGTTTTTCTTTGTTTTCCCATTTTCTTTATTGGTACACAGGGTTTTGTAATAATTTTTTAAGTAAAAAATCCATCCCGATCTCTTTTTTTTTTTGTTGTTTACACATATGACAAGGTGCTGATGTGTGAGTTTGTGTGTGTGTTTGTTTGTTTCATATATATACATATGAATATATATAGCCAGATTGTGAAAATTGGTTTTTCAACATTTGACCTCTTCGTTTTTTTTCGATCTGTGTGTTCTGGTTGTGGCTACCCTCCGCCCTTGGGCAGATATTTTTGTTTACAATTTGGCAAAAATTACTCAATAAAGGTAGGCGGCAGTGTGTATGTGAGTGTTGTGCGTGCGTGTGAAAGAGGGTGGTTAAGAGAGAGGCTATGTGTGTCCAATTGTTTGCTTACATATTGTTGTTGTGGATGCTTTTTTTCCTTGTCAAGGATAACCCAGATGAGTGAGATTGGGTTATAAAGCTTATAAAACGCTGATGTATATTTGCTTTGGTTTGTTTTTTGGGTTATGCGTTTTCATGATGCTCAAAAGTCGTTGTTGTCGTCCTCGTCATCATCGTTGTCGTGCTTTTGTGTTCGTCTGTTGGTTGTTCGCCCAACCAACCAACCATTTTGGTGGCAGTATGAAATCCATAAAACAAACAACCCGGAAGCGGTTGATTTTTAATTAACGGTATGTTATGCTGAAGCCTATATAACAACAACAAGAACAACAAAAATATGAACAACAACCACATCAACTAGAGCAGTTATGAAAACCATATTTTGCATGGTTGTACGCAAAAAAAAAAAAAAATGCAGAACCAACCGTACCCAAACCCAGCCAAACTGGATCTTACCTAAAGAGGATTTCGTTATGGAATAAACAATGCAAAACTGATATGTTAAACACATACACACACACAAACACACTCGCATGTGTGTAAAATGGTGTGTGTGTGTGTTTGTCTGCTTGCATTGCATCAAAGTTGTTAAAACCATAAAGTTGTGTTGGTGGTGTTGCTTGTTTTTGGTAGTTGTAGGGCCGGTGATGCCTGATGATAGCTTCATTAATTAGTCAAATTACATTTGCCACAAAGGTGGGGCTTGGGAGAAAAATAAAAAAATACAAATTTCAAAAAAAGAAAGTTTTCGACAGTAGAAAAATTGGAAAAAAATTTTCAGCCTCTATATAAGACGTGAATTTTTTAAAATAATTTTTCTGGGCTCTATATAAGGTGTGTATTTTTATACCCTTCACCACGCTGTGGTACAGGCTATATGTCTTTGTGCATATGCTTGTAACAGGCAAAAGGAAACGAGACATACACATGATTCCTTTTGAGAATATGCATAGAATCACTTTCAGAGTCGATTTATGTATGTCCGTCCGTCTGTCATGTTAAATTGTAAACAAAGTACAGGTCGAATTTATGATTCAAATTGGATGAAATTTGGCAAATGTCAATTATTCGGTCCGAGGACGAACCCTATTAAAATTTGGAAAAATCGGTTCAGATTTAGATATAGCTCCCATGTATATTTTCGTCCGATTTAAGGTAAATGGTGTACCAAAGACCCTATATATCTTCCGATTTGCACGAAATTTGGCATACAGTACTGAATTAGGTATAGAATAATGTGTGTTAAGTTTCGTGAAAATCGGTTCAGATTTAAATATAGCTCCCATATATATTTTCATCCGATTTAACGTAAATGGTGTACCAAAGTCCCTATATATCTTTCGATTTGCTCGAAATTTGGCATAGCGTAATGAATTAGGTCTTGAATGATGTGTGTTAAATTTGGTGAAAATCGAGTCAGATTTAGATATAGCTCCCATATATATTTCCGTCCGATTTAATGTACATGGTGTACCAAAGTCCCTATATATCTTTCGATTTGCACGAAATTTGGCACAGCGTAATGAATTAAGTCTAGAATGATGTGAGTTGAGTTTCGTTAAAATCGGGTCAGATTTAGATGTAGCTCCCATACATATTTTTGTTCGATTTTATGTAACTGGTGCACCAAAGACCCAATATATCTTTCGATTTGCACGAAATTTGGCACAGCGTAATGAATTAAGTCTAGAATGATATATGTTAAGGTTCGTGAAAATCGAGTCAGATTTAGATATAGCTCTCATATATATTTTCGTCCGATTTAACGTAAATGGTGTACCAAAGACCCTATACATCTTCCGATTTGCACGAAATTTGGCATACAGTACTGAATTAGGTCTAGAATGATGTGTGTTAAATTTGGTGAAAATCGAGTCAGATTTAGATATAGCTCCCATGTATATTTTCGTCCGATTTAAGGTAAATGGTGTACCAAAGACCCTATATATCTTTCGATTTGCACGAAATTTGGCATACAGTACTGAATTAGGTCTAGAATGATGTGTGTTAAATTTGGTGAAAATCGAGTCAGATTTAGATATAGCTCCCATATATATTTCCGTCCGATTTAATGTAAATGGTGTACCAAAGTCCCTATATATCTTCCGATTTGCTCGAAATTTAGCATAGCGTAATGAATTAGGTCTTGAATGATATATGTTAAGGTTCGTGAAAATCGGTTCAGATTTAGATATAGCTGTCATATATATTTTCATCCGATTTAAGGTAAATGGTGCGGCAGAGTCCCTATATAGCTTCCGATTTGCACGAAATTTGGCATAGAGTACTGAATTAGGTATAGAATGATGTGTGTTAAGTTTCCTGGAAATCGGTTCAGATTTAGATATAGCTCCCATATATATTTTCGTCCGATTTAAGGTAAATGGTGTACCAATGTCCCTATATATCTTTCGATTTGCACGAAATTTGGCACAGCGTAATGAATTAGGTCTAGAATGATGTGTGTTAAGTTTCGTGAAAATCGGTTCAGATTTAAATATAGCTTCTATATCTGACCAAATAAAAAATTTAGTATCGGTTGCAGAATGACATGTTTATGGATCCAATATCATTTTACTGCTGCTTTAAAAATGCGACGTCTGTTAGAATTCATCTGTTGAATATACCCAAAGTGGTGAAGGGTATCATATAGTCGGCCCCGTCCGACTGGTTTTTTCTTGAAAATGTCTACATTTGCAATGTAAAAATTCCACCCTGTCAATTACAAAAAAAATATTTATTTTAAAATTCTGATCGTGTTATTTCACGTGCACTATTTAGTCTACTTATAAATTTATTAAATCAAAAGAAAACAAAATAATATTTATCTAGCAAAAGAAGAAGAAGAACAATATTTTTTGATTGTTTCAATTATGAAATTATCCAACATCCTCCCCTCCCTTGTGGTAGAATATTTATTTAACAATATTTCCTGCCAATATTATCTGCTTCATAAAACCACTTGTCAAAAAAGAAGTCCTGCTGGGCTTTTGACGACCACAAACGAAGTGAGGCAGACAAGTGTTGTGACACACCACAGGCAAGGAGGGTGGTGATGGCGTAAAAACAGGGGGTGTGTGGGATTGTTTAATCAAAATACTAATTTTTCGACAATAACCAAAGCATAGCCGCCGTAAGGCACTTAACACACGCACACACACACACACTTACATCAAATCAAGCAAGCAAGAATGTAATGAAAATATACGAGTATTTATGATGGATGAAGAGGTCTGTCGTTCAAGCCCACACACATACACAGAGAGAGTGAATAAACCACACACATACACTCACACGTGTTTTGATTACATATAAAATCTGCTGATTCCACATCATTGCCATTTAATTTTGATTTAATTTATCCAAACGAAAATAAACAAAGGTCGATATTTAATCCAAATTTTTCAACACACAGATGTCAAAGGAGGAGGAAAAGAATAATAAATATATCTCGAAAAAATATAAATTTAAGAAATGAAATTAAAAAAAGAAAATTTAGGAAAAAAAAGAAAATGCCGCTGAAATAATAATTTTTTTTCACTCGAAATTTTTAAGGACCCCTCTCATAATTTTAAGAAAAAAGCGCCTCATTTGATCTGTTCTGCCTTTTCAAGTGCTTTTTATCCTTTTCTACTTCTATACCATAATTGTTGCCAGTTGTCCTTTTGTCGGCCTACTTTCATTTTTTGGTTTTGTTATTTTATTTTCCAAAGCCCCCCTCTAAACATGTGCTAATAGCTACGTAATAAATCCTGCCATTAAAAGGATAACACTATCGTATGATTGTGCACCTTTAACAAAAAAAAAAAAAAAAAAAACAGCAACAACAACACCTATCTGAAATAAGAACCAGATTTTGTAGTGAAATGACTGCTATTCTTAAGGAATTTCTATGATTTTAAGAGAGGGGGTTTCCGTCACAATTGCCCTCTTTTATGTAGACCTCTTAATCCAAGCGGTGCTTTTTTTTTTGTTTTGGTAATTGTGGCTAAGTGGCAGCACAGTAGGCTGCGTGTGTGTGTTCCACCTTTTACTTCTATTGAAGTTGCAATTCATTGTTGTTGTTATTGTTGTGTTAATAGCCTAAACAATGGCAACGTTTAGTTTTTGTGGTTATAATGTGTGGCATTAACCTTTCTTCTCAGGACTTTGGGGCATGGCATGGCATGATGGTGATGGTGGTGTTGGTGGCAGTATCAAGTGTGAGTGTGTCCCTAGGTGTGTTTGAATTTTACAGGCTGATTATGATAGAGGTCATAGTAGTTTTGTGTGTAAACATTTGAGATGTCCAATAAAAACATCATTAAATTCGGACGGTCCGCAATTTTTATGAATGTACTAAAAGCTGACCAATATTAATAATTTTTTGTAGGAAGATTTGCTACCCTATGTTAATCCAAAATACCAAATTACAGCCATTTCCTTATATGAGGGCTACTCTAAAAAGTTGACCAATATTGATATATTTTTGTAGGGAGATTTTTTATCAAATAAGAACCGCAAATAACAAATTTCAGCCAGTTCGGATGAAAAACATGTCTAAAATCCTCAAAATACCGAAATTCGGAAGGTACCTTTACATGGGGCTTCACTCAAAAGTGAACCAAAATACCAAATTTCAGCCAATTTGGATAAAAAACGCGTCTAAAATCTTCAAAATACCGAAATTCGGAAGGTACCTTGACATAGGGGCTGAAACTTATTTCAATATTGATAAATTTTGGTAGGCTGATTAGCTACCCAATGATATCCTAAAATACCAAATTATTGTCAATTCGGACGGAAAAAATTGCCAAAAATCTTCAAAATATCGAAATTTGAAAGGTACCATTATATGGGGGGCTACCCTCCAAAGTGGACCAACATATATATAGCTTTTGGTAGGAAGATATTTTACGTAATGAGAAACCCAAATATCAAATTTAAGCCAATTCGGATGAAAAACTTGTAAAAAATTCTCAAAAAAGTGATATTTGGAATGTACCCTGGCCACCCGGAAACGTAGGTCAATATTCATAATTTTTAGTAGGCAGAATCGCTACCCTATGACAATACCAAATAACAGCAAATTTGGATAAAAAAAAAACGTACCGAAAATATCAAAATACCGAAATTCGGAAGGTACCCTGATGTTGGGTCGACCCTCAAAATATTGATAGTTTTTGGTAGGCAAATATTATATCTAATGAGAACACCAAATACCATATTTCAGCCAAATCGGATAAAAACACAAGACGAAAATCCCCAAAATACCGAAATTCGGAAGGCATCTGACATGGGGGCTACCCTGAAACATATGTAAATATTGCTAATTTTTGGTATTGCTAAATTTTGGTAGTAAAATACCGAAATTCGGAAGGTACCTGACATAGTACCTTCCGAATTGGGAAAAATGTTACCCAATAATAACCCAAAATAACGATTCACAAAACATTTTGATTGAAAAACACGCCCAAACTCTACAAAATGCCGTTACATGGAGACTAACCCAAAAAGTGAACCAAATCCCCCAAAACACGGAAATTTGGTTTTGTGGCGCCCAACTATATTTTTCAATATCAAAAGAGTTGAGTAATAGTTGTTTTTAAAGAGTATTTTTCCTGGACTCTCAGATCGATAGTCCGATGAATGTTGTTTGTTTCTTCTTTCATTGTGCTAAAATGGCGCCCAACGTAAGTCAAGGCTGTAATCTTTTTAAGAGTTTCCTAGCTATTAATAAAAAAAATTTTCATAATTTAATGGGAGAACATTTCTATACACCATTTGGGTTTATGGCGGCCAACTGCATTTAGGGTTATAACAAAACGTGGA
The DNA here is from genome assembly GCF_032173495.1 of Musca vetustissima. Taxonomy (NCBI): domain Eukaryota; kingdom Metazoa; phylum Arthropoda; class Insecta; order Diptera; family Muscidae; genus Musca; species Musca vetustissima. The sequence goes on from NW_026889038.1 coordinate 52,497, forward strand.
CCGATATATCACATTTTCAACATCACAACATTTTTTTTCAATACCTCTCTTTTAAGAGTATTTTTCCCATACTATCTTTCGATGTGATAAAATGGCGCCCAACGTGGTTGTACAACAATTATCATTTTAATAGTTTCCAAAGTATTAATACAAAAATGTTTCATACTTTGGTCGGAGAAGTATTCTACACACAATTTAGGCTAATGGCGCCCAACGTGTAGAATCTTAGACCTCTTTTTTACAGTTTTTTTATTTTTTTAATAATATTTTAATTAAGAGAAAACTGTAAAATGTTTAGTAATTTTATTTTTGTATGTTTATGCATATTTTTTCATATGGCGCCCAACGTGGGTCACACCAAAAACAACCTGTTTTGGAGTTTCCTAAATATAGATATTTCAGAAAATCCATTGATGCTTCTGATGAGAGAAGAATTCAATTCCTCATTAGGTTTATGGCACCCAATTTCTGGTCTGTCTTAGTTCTCTTTCTTACAAAGATGGAATACCCTGAATATTTTTCGAAATTTCAATAATTATGAAGACATTGACCATTAGTTTGTGTAGAAAGGAATGTGCGTGTGTGTGTTCATTCATTTAGTCGTCTCCGCCACTTGAACATTTGTACGGGGATTAGTTGTATTTGATCAGTTCGGCATGACCGCCAATATTTAAATCACACGAATCAGTGACTTGGGACAAACTGTTTTGTTTTTGTTTTCGTTTTTTTTTTTTTTTTTGGTTTATTGTTTACCAAAAAGGGCTCATAATTGTGAACAAAATATTATGGCCCTGTGTGGTCAAAAACAAAAACGAACCCATCCGAAATGAACAACAACACAAAATAATAATCATAATAAAAATATTTAAAATAATGTGTGGCATATTTGGCTTCATCACTTGGACAAATATTGATTAATAATGGTTGGTTGAGTATGTGTCTGAGTGTGTGTATGTGTGTGTGTGTGTGTGCCTACGGAACGTAGCAACAAATTATTTACTCAATGACCATAAAGAAGGCAAACAAATCTCAAAAAAATATATACATATATGGTTAATGCCAGCAGCTTATAAACCAATACCAGTGGCTAAGTGGTGCTTGTCTTTTACTCTTTTGTTTTTTTTTACTTTCTTGACTTGTTCTTGCTGGAACGTTTTCATTACAAAATGAAAAAAAAACTGTCAATAAGATTTACAGGATGTTATGTTTTCTTTTTTCGTTTTTTTTTGCTTTTCTGGCTTTTTCTTCTCATCTCTGTTTAATTTATGTTAATTGTCTACAAGCGTCTGTCTACAGCTACTGAATTTATTTTCTTGTTTGGCCTCAAGACGACCACTTGATGGTTTAAATAAAAATAACAACAAAAAAAAAAAAAAAACGATTTTAAGAGATCGATCTTTTCTATGGGTCTGTTATTTGTCTGTGTTTAGAAGAAGAAAATTTACATTTCATCAAAAGCAAACACTGAATGAATAACCTGAGTCAGTTTCACACACACGCAATGTTTTCAGAGGCAAAGCAGCCTTTAAAAGATTTTCTGTAATTATTGCCTCTTATGTTTTGTTACCAACATCGTATTTTGTTGGTACACTTATGCACCCCCTTAGTAATGATAGTAAATCTTCATTTTTTTCCTTCCAAAACTCAGATCAGATTTAAGTGGCCATCATCATAATAATAATAAATATTTATGATTAATATTCTGAAATTCCGATTTCGATGTTGAGAAAAAAAAGAACTCAATTTATTATCATAATAATAAGGGGGGAGGTGAGAGTTTGAAGCCCTAGATTTTTGTGTGTGTCCCCTAGGAATGTTGCCTCTCTAAATGAGTTTGCATAAATTTTCTACACATGTCTCATTTTTTTCGAATATTTTGATTTGATTTCAAAGGTTCCAAAAGATTAAATGGTCAACAGTTAAATCAACAATTGTCTTCTCCCACACACAGAGAGGTCCCCACAAAATACTCTGATAATTAGTTATTCAAAAAAAATTTTTTAATGGAATATTCCACGCATTCTGCTTGGGCCAGGGGTGGGGAAGAGCAGCAACAACAAATATTTTACAAAATTTTCAAGCTTTTTCCATTAATAATTCATAAGTAGAAATGGCGCCCAACGTTGGGTTCCGGGAAAATATAATATTACACATATTTTGGTCAGGAGGAGCAGACACAAAAATATTTTACGAATTCAAGCATATTTTACAAAATTATCAAATATTCATAAAAAAGAACTGGCGCCCAACGTGGGGATCCTGGAAAATATTATTCCACATATTCTGATAGGGTCAGGGGAGGAGCAGAAACAACAATACTTTAGTTTAATTCAAACATATTTTACAAAATGATTTCATCAACAGTCCATAAATGCAAATGGCGCCCAAGGTGGGGCTCCTGGGAAAAATTATTCTACACATTCTGGTAGGGTCGGGGAAGGAGCAGAAAAAAATATTTTACTTTAATTCAAACATATTTTACAAATTTATTTCATCAAAAAATCCATAAATAATCCACATGATCACCTGGTTTCTCTCATTATAACATTTATCATTAAGTTTTCGCTTTTTTCCCTGCTAATAACTCAATAAATATGGAAAAAATAGATTTTTTATTTCGGCAAAGATATAATGGCGCCCAAACTGGGGTGCCAGAAAAAAAGAAAATATTTTTCTGAGGCAAAAGTTTTGCAAAGATATATTTTTTTATATATATTTTTTAGCATCTACCTTTTAATTATTATCTCAAAATCCTATGTAACGCAATGGCGCCCAATGTGGGGCCTTTAAAAAAATCAGAAAGTCCATAAAATATATTTTTGTTTTAAAAATCCACGCCTATCCAGATAATACCTACAAAATATGTAAAAAACTCCAAGGTAATTTCAGATACCCTAAAAATATTTTTAAAAAAATCCACGCCTATCCAGAAAATCCCTAAAAAAATATTTTTAAAAAAATCCACGCCTATCCAGAAAATCTCTAAAAAATATCCAGAAAATCCCTAAAAAATATTTTTAAAAAAAATCCACGCCTATCCAGAAAATCTCTAAAAAATATCCAGAAAATCCCTAAAAAATATTTTTAAAAAAATCCACGCCTATCCAGAAAATCTCTTAAAAGTATCCATAAAAACCCTAAAAAAATATTTTTAAAAAAATCCACGCCTATCCAGAAAATCTCTAAAAAATATCCAGAAAATCCCTAAAAAAATATTTTTAAAAAAATCCACGCCTATCCAGAAAATCCCTAAAAAAATTATTTTTTAAAAAATCCACGCCTATCCAGAAAATCCCTAAAAAAATATTTTTAAAAAAATCCACGCCTATCCAGAAAATCCCTAAAAAAATATTTTTACAAAAATCCACGCCTATCCAGAAAAAAAAATCCACGCCTATCCAGAAAATCCCTAAAAAAATATTTTTAAAAAAATCCACGCCTATCCAGAAAATCCCTAAAAAAATATTTTTAAAAAAATCCACGCCTATCCAGAAAATCCCTAAAAAAATATTTTTAAAAAAATCCACGCCTATCCAGAAAATCCCTAAAAAATATTAAAAAAAAAAATCCACGCCTATCCAGAAAATTCCTTAAATCCACGCCTATCCAGAAAATCCCTAAAAAATATTTTTAAAAAAATCCACGCCTATCCAGAAAATCCCTAAAAAAATATTTTTAAAAAAATCCACACCTATCCAGAAAATCCTTAAAAAAATATTTAAAAAAAAAAATCCACGCCTATACAGAAGTTTGCTAAAAAATATTTAAATAAAAAATCCACGCCTATCCAGAAGTTTGCTAAAAAATATTTTTAAAAAAAACCACGCCTAAGAAAATTATATACGTCGATAGAAAAAATATTTTTAAAAAAAACCCACGCCTATTCAGAAAATCTCAAAAAAATATTTTTAAAAAAATCCACGCCTATCAAGAAAATCTCTGAAAAATATTTTTAAAAAATCCACGTCTACCCAGAAGATCGCTAAAAAATATTTTTAAAAAAAATCTACGCATATTGTTGATCAGTGCAAAATAAAAAATCCACAATGATAAAATGGCGCCCAAAATGGATCGCTCTCTAAAAAATATTTTTAAAAAATCCACGCCTATCCAGAAAATCTCTAAAAAAATATTACAAAAACCCACGCCTACCCAGAAAATCTCTAAAAAATATTTTTAAAAAATCCACGCCTATCCAGAAAATCTCTAAAAAAATATTAAAAAAACCCACGCCTATCCAGAAAATCTCTAAAAAAATATATTTAAAAAATCCACGCCTATCCAGAAAATCTCTAAAAATATTTTTAAAAAAATCCACGCCTATCTAGAAAATCCGTAGAAAATATTTTAAAAAAATCCACGCCTATCCAGAAAATCCCTAAAAAATATTTTTTTAAAAAATCCACGCCTATCCAGAAAATCCCTATAAAATATTTTTAAAAAATCCACGCCTATTGTTGATCACTAAAAAATAAAAAAAAACCACAATGATAAAATGGCGCCCAACATGGATCGCAAAATTGTTTGTTATTAGTTAAAATGTTGCTGACAATTCATACTAGATATATTTTATGGCATATATCTTAGATTTCTTATCGTCTTTTATCTTTTTTTATAGGATTTTGAGAACAAAATCATATATATCACAATGGCGCCCAACGTGGGGCCTTTACAGAAATATCACATGCCACAATCACTCCTTTCGCTATATTTTTTTATTTAATTGTTTAATTATTTTCCTGTCACGAATAAGTATTTATATTAGACGAATATATATTAAATGGCGCCCAACAAACAAAAAATTGGCGGAAAAAATTAAAAAGCATTTAATAAAGAAAATCTTAACAAAAAAAATATAATTACAATTTTTTCCAAATACAGGACAAAATTTTTGTGCTTGGGCAAAATGGCGCCCAACTGTTTTTTTATATTTTATTTAAAAGTCTTCGTATTACTTGCAATGTATGTTGCATATTTTTAGGATGAGCAAATAAATAACATATGATTCCTTTCACATTTGTCCCTATTTATGATTTTATATAGACAAAATATTTGTTTATTTAATTTTTTGTTGTTGTAGAAAGTTTGTTAACAAAATTTCACAACGTTTTCGTTTCAGAAGAGTGTGTGAATATATAATTAGCTGGATTGAATTGAACTTTCAATACATTTCAAATGTTTTGCACTCACTTAAAAAAAAATACTTGAGTCTGATTGCTTTTCCTCTAAAAGCAAAGTGCTTAACATAGTTTTGGAAAAAAAACGGGGTTTGACTATGTGAAATAAAAAAAAAAATAATTGTGAACTGGAAATGAAAATTCGACCAAATTCACCAAAAATGACGTTCCTTAGGCCTGTAGTTACCCCAGCTCTCATTTTTATTTAATGCTGACAGATTTTAAAAGTGTCACCGGTATGAAAATCCTCAGGAAATCTGCACACCAAAGGTGTGGTGCAGATTTTGTAGCACCCTTCACCCCTCAACACCCACATTCGAACGAACACATAGCCCAGGGCCAAGATTAAGGGACACAATTAAACACCTCTACTTAGTCCATCATCATTATCAAAGCAAGAAGTAAAGCCTTTCCCCGGCCATCATTCTCCTAATAAGACTCTAATTACTTAGCCTTAGCCAAAGTATATTTATGTTAAGAGAAATTAGCTTTAAGCTGTAAAATAAATTACCACCTAATGTGTAATAATAATAATCAACATCCGCTCTCTCTCCCTCTCCCTCATTCTCTTACCGATTTTTGCTCTTTGGAAATTCACCCGAAGGCAAATTTTTGGCATTGAGAGACCCTGGCCAAGTAGATGGGTAACCAAATACAAATGTGGTGACATTTGACATTTATAATAATGATGATTATTTGTGTGTGTGTGTGTGTGTTTGTTTGTTTATTAAACCTTAGAAGTGTTTGCAACCCTTCCCTTTCTCCTTTCTCGCCTCCTCTCCTCCACATCCTCTAATTCAAAACATATGCCACATGAGGACAATTAATTTGAAATTTGTGTGTGCTATCAACACCACATCTGTTTGACAATAAATCCTTACAAATTCAACACTTATCGAAGAGGGGTTGGGGGGGGGAGGGGAGCGGAAGATAGTTGTCAGGGGAGGGGGGTATTTAATTTAGCAATAAATGTTAACAAATTGATTTGTCAACGAGTAGCAATTGTATGTTTGTTTTTGTTTGTGTTGACAATCAACGGCAATTTTCGGTAATGGATTTTGGAAAAAATAACCTCACCCCACCACTCTTCCGAATCAAATACCCACTCAGCATTTTTGAGATGCTTTTAAGGGATTTTTGATGTTGTTGTTATTGTGTGTTTCAATGACTGCTAAGTTGTATTTAAATACCTTTGGCCAATGCTTTCAGTTCTGGTGGTCTCTTATCACCATCATCATTGTCCTTAGCCTCAAACTTTAGGGGTGGTAAAGCCCCCGGGGCAAATGATTCCCAGGCAACTGAGGCATAAAGTATTAGGTTTTGGGATTTTTTTTTGTTTTGTTTCGCTTTTGTAAAACAAAACCTCTGAACGTCGTCATTTGTTTACATTGTCAATAAAAATGATATCTCTCTCTGGCCGGGGAAGCTTGTGACCGAACCAGCCGAACCATTATCTCAATCTCATGGTATTTGCTTAGCCGAACCATATCCTTAAATTCAACAAATTAACATTCACCACAAGATAAATCTTTGGTATCACCAACAAACTTCGTTTTATTTTTATTTTTTGGTTAAATAGGAAACCCCATAAAAATCCACTAAACAAATAACTACGATTCTCACATACAGGGCATGAGCAGCACTCTCATGGCTTCCCACGAAAATTTAACCAAAACTTCTACCAAAAAAATTTGTTCTTCTATAATTAACCAACTTCTCACTAACTTACCTCAACTCTTTCCTCCTTCAAATCCACCTTCAGTGCCAATTGTTCCCTCAGCACCACATCGGGATAATGGGTCTTTTCGAAAGTCGCCTCCAATTGTTCCAATTGTTCTTCGGTGAAAATTGTACGATGACGACGCTTTCGTTTTGGTGGTGGTCCATGACCCAAATGGGCAGCCATATGATGGTGATGATGATGGGGGTGATGATGCGCGCTGTGATGTAAATGATGATGGGCCGTGGCGTGATGATTGTGGGCCGACAATCCAGCTGCCGCCGCATTATGACCCGTAACATGGGCCTGCATTTGAGCGGCCGCGACATGGGCCACGGCAGCTGCATGCATATAATTTGGATAGAAATTGGGATAGGCAACTGGAAAGAGAGAGAGGAAAAATTTAGATTTTTTTAATTTAAAAAAAACGACCAAATTTTTTGGGAATAAAAACCCAAAAAATGAGATATTGTTAAAACATTCGAATAAAATAAAAAAAATGTTAGAACATATTCATTTGTGAAAAATCGAAATTAAAAAAGTAATTGAATAAAAAATTTTCTTTAAATAAAAAAACAAGAAATTCCGGAAAGAATATTGGGCTTAAAACCCACCAAAAAAATGGAAAATTTTTTAAAAATAAAAAAATAGAAGTTTTTAATTTGTAAAATTAATAACCGACCGAAATTGAAAGAAGTCGAAATATTTTTTTTATTAAAAAAATTCTATAAATTAAAAAAAAATATTGGGCCAAAACCCCCAAAAAATGGGAAATTGTTAAAAAATTAGAATAAATTAAATAAATAGAAAAAATATTTATTTGTGAAATTTTAAAATCAATCAAATATGCAGGAAGTCGAATAAAAAATATTTTTTTATAAAAAAAATCAAGAAATTAACAAAAAAAAAAAAAAAACACCAAAATTTTTTGGAACTATAAAACCAAAAACTAAATATGAGAAATTAATAAAAACTAAGAATGAAAATAAAAAAGTTAGAAAACTGTAAAATTAAATACAAAAAAAAAATCCGAACAAATTTAAAAAAAAAAAAAAAATGACCAAAAATGTTTGGATCGGATATGAAATTAATTTTCTTTGTCGGATATTTGCAGGAAGACGACTAAAAAATATTACAAATGAAATTAATTTTCTTTGTCGGATATTTGCAGGAAGACGACTAAAAAATATTACAAAAAAATAAAAAAAAAAACGACCAAAAGTATGAGAAATTAATAAAAATTAAGAATGAAAATAAAAAGTTTGAAATTTGTAAAATTAAATACAAAAAAATCCAAAAAAAATTAAAAAAAAATCGACCAAACATTTTTGGATCGGATATGAAATTAAATTTTTTCGGATCCGAAAAGACAAAAACATTAGAAAACATTGAGAAAATAATGATTATAAAAATAAAGAGATAAGGATAAAAAATTATTCGACCAATTAAAAAAAATCGACCAAAATTTAAAACAACAGGAAATCTGATCAATTTTTTTTGATGAACACAAAAAAAATTAGCTTAAAAAAATGTAATATAAAAATAAATAATTTGGTCCAATTTTTCACCAAATTTTTTTTTTGAATTTTTTGCAAAATGAACCAAATTTATGGAAGATTTAAGTAAAAATTAAAAAAAAAATTATTTGTAAAATTTAAATAAAATATCGAGCAATTTTTTATAAAAAAATGAACAAAATTGAAAAAGCAAATTTTTTGGGCATTTAATTGCAGGCAAAACTAAAAAAAAATCGTTATGAAATAAGAGTAAGTAAAAAAATAAATTTGCAAAATTCAAAAAATCCAACCAAAATTTAAAAAAGAAAATCCGACCTTTTTTTTTTTTTTGATGGGATATGAAAAGACATAAACACTTGTCTGAGAAAATAATAATTATAAAAATAAAGAAATAATGATAAAAATGTTTTCGACCAATTTTTTTAAATAAAAAATCTACCAAAATTTTAAGAACTGAAAATCCGACCAAATTTTTTTTTGGACATTAATTGCAGGCAAAACATAAAAAACCATTATGTATGTAATAAAGAATACGTACAAAATAAAAAAAATTTGTTGAAAAATCCGACCAAAATTTCAAAAAAAAAAAAAAAAAAAATGAACAAAAAATGGTAGAATATGAAAAGACAAAAATATTGCAGTGAGATAATAAAAATTATAAAAATAAAGAAATAATGATAAAAAATATTCGACCAAATTTGAGAAAATTCGACCAAAAATTTGAAATTAAAAATCCGACCAAATTTTTTTTTGGGCATTTCATGTCATGTAAAATAAAAACAAAATATGAATGATAATCAAATAAGTAAAAGATAAAAAAAAAAATAATTTAATTTTTTTTAATCCGACCAAAATTAAAAAAAAAATTCGACCAAAAATTTCTTTGTTGGGATATGAAAAAAAAACAGAAATATAATAATAATAATTATATAAATAAAAAACGTATGATAACAAATAATTTCATTTTTTTTAAATTCGACCAAAATTAAAAAAATGAAAATCCGACCAAATTTTTTGGGCATTTAATAGCAGGCGAAACATAAAAAACCATTAAATTCATAATGGTATAAAATAAGTAAAAAATACAAAAATCTGAATTTGTAAAATTAAAAAAAACGAACAAAATTAAAAAAAAATCCGACCAACATTTTTTGCCCAAATTTTTTTATATATGGCGTGGATTTTTAAAAAAATATTTTTTGTGATTCATGTAAGGTTTGGATTATTTAAAAATAAATTTTTTTTATCACCCATTAGTCATATTTAAAATTTTGTTGCGATTCAGTTATCGCCCAGCAGTTTTTTTTAACAAATTCCTCGGAATATATTCCTTTCAATTGTCCTCCACATACCTAATCTAACCACCATGACCTATTTGCATTAAGCTCTTATGTTCTCGCTCTAAAATACCATAAATACTTGGGAAGATTAACAAAACAGAACACACAGCAAATAAATGCAAGCCTATGGCGACCACTGATGCTGCCGCTGCTGCTGATACGTTCGCTTTTGATTCCATAAAAAATATTTCCATCTTTCATGGATGAATTAACCTGCATTATGCTTAAAAACCGAAGCTTTTTATACTATTTAATACACACACACAACCCCGTCGCTGTAACCGCAAGGAAAAAATGTAAAATCGAATGTTTTCACCACCTCACCGAAGAGTGTGACAGGGAGGAAAATTTTGCAACAACAACAAAAAATATCCATCGAACCTAACTCACCTGAAAATGTGTGTGAGCGAGTGAGTGTCTATTCCATTATGGTTTAAAATTACTCACCCACCGACCCCAAGCAGTCAGTCAGTCATTCAGGGGATTTAAGGGTATAAAAGGAGAACAAAAAGAAAAAAAAAACAATCCACAGAAATTGACTTGAAGGGCTATTCGCAACAAAAAAATATGGAAAACATTATTTCTAAAACATTTAAATATGCTTAGCGCAATAGAAAATGCTTTCACTTAGAAGATTGTGATTTTTTCTTCTTTGCATTGTAATATTAAAAGCTGCAGTAGCTGACTACTGACGGCTGTCACATCAAACGAAGTGGGGGACCCACAATTTAATGCCTCAGGTGTTGTGCCACGCATAGACGGAAGAGGTGAAGTGTAACATTTTATCGACAAAGTGTTGTTGCTGCTGCTGTCGGAGGAATACATCGGCAAATCATCTTTTCCGCTTTATTGCTTTCGGATTCCTTCTTTCCGCTAATCGCTTCAACCATCGATTTAAGCTCAAAGCCCGGTTGTGCCATAAAATAATATAAGCCGTTTTCAGAATTCTTTTCTATTTACAATATTTTAAATAAAATGTAAATCTTATACTTAAGGCGAAATTAAATGTATTGAAGGGGGGACAGGGGGATTTAAGAAGGAAAATTTAATGCAAAAAATCATGGCACGTTTTTTTGTTCATAAAAAATCTATTCCGAAAGGTATTGTTTTAACTACATCCGGGCCTAGTCCTACAAAGTAGCTATTTTTTTTTAATTTGGCTTTGGTGGTAGTTCCACAAAGTAACTACTTTTTTATGAAATTCGGCTTGGATGGTGGCGATTTCAAATTAAAATGAAATAGTCGCCGATTTCTGCTATATTAGTCAATTTTTTATAGAACATTTTTAAAGAATCGGATTTCTTGAAATCTGTCTCCCAAAATTTTCTTAATTATGAAATTTTTTATAGAATATATTTTTGAAGGATTTTCTTTTTAATATTTCCTGGGGATAATGAATTTTGTAAAAAATATATTTTATGCGGAATATCACAGCTATGGATTTGAATATCACAGCTAAAATTTTGTTTAAAAAATTTTCTAGGAATTATCACAACTTTGGATTTGTTTTTAAGGAATATCACAGCCTCGGACTTTGAAAAAATATGTCCTGCTTTGAATTTTTCCAAAAAATATTTTCCGAGAACTATCACTGACATTAAAAAAAAGTCGGAGAACTATCACAGCTATTTTTTCAAGACTATCACAGCTGAGGTTTTCATTGAAAAAATCGGAGAACTATCACAGCTATTTCTTCAAGAATATCACAGCTGAAGTTTTCTTTTTGGGGTTTGTTTTTAAGGAATATCACAGCCTCGAATTTAGAAAAAATATATGTCCTGTTTTGAATTTTTCCAAAAAATAGTTTCCTAGAACTATCACTGAAATTTGGCAAAAAATCGGAGAACTATCACAGCTATTTTTTTTTCTAGACTACCACAGCTGAGGTTTTCATTGAAGAAAATGGGAGAACTATCACAGCTATTTTTTCAAGACTATCACAGCTGAGATTTTCATTGAAATAGAATCGGAGAACTATCACAGCTTTTTTTTCAAGACTATCACAGCTGAGGTTTTCTGTTTTTGAAAAGACCTATCACATTTATTATTATAGAGGTTTGAAAACTATTTTAGGAGACTATTACAGCTTTCCTGAACTATCACAGCCATTTAAAAAAATCTGAGAACTGAGATGAAATATCACAGACTAAAAAATATTTCTAATAAAATTGAGAACTATTTCAGGGGACTATTATAGCTTTCAAGAACTATCACAGCCATTTAAAAAATTCTGAGAACTATCACAGTTATTTAAAAAAATCTGAGAATTATTTCAGGGTTCTATTCAGCTATAAATTAACCATAAATATTTTCAAGGAATTGTCACAGCTATGCCTAAAAAATAAGAATTATCACAGCTATACATTTAAAAAAATATGTTTTTAAAAATTCAGAAAACTATCACAGACATTCAAACAAATTCTGAGAACTATCACAATCAGTTAAAAAATCGGAGGACTATTCTATGGCCCTTTTACAGCTATGCATTTTTGAAAAAAAACCTTTTTAGGGAACTATTTTTATTTTTGAGAACTATATTTAATAAAATAGTTTTTAAGACCGATCACAACCATGAATTTAAATAAAATATATTTTCTACTATACATTTCAATTTTTTTTCCAAAAACCTATTTCTGAGAACTATCACATATATTAAAAAAAAACTATCAAAGACATTTAAAAACGTTGTCTATTTCAACTGAGAGCTATTTCAGTGGACTATCACAGCTTCCAAGAACTAGCACAGTCATTTAAACTAATTCTGAGAATTATATCACAGCTAAGGGTTATTATAAAATGTATTTGAGGACTATCACAGATATTTAAAAAAATCTCAGAACTATCACAGATATTTAAAAAAAACCTCAGAACTATCACAGATATTTAAAAAATCTTAAATCTATCACAGACATCTAAAAAACGCTTTCTATGAAAACTGAGAACTATTTCAGGGACAATAAAGAGCTCCCAAGAACTATCACAGCCATTAAAAAAATTCTGAAACTTATTTCGGGGTTCTGTCACAACTACGCACTTTTTTTTTTTAATATTTATGAGGACTATCACAGCTAAATTTTTTTAGGACTTTCACAAAAAAAAAATGGGATTTGGAAATAATATCTGACAGCTACTACAAGCTACGGACTTTTTTAAAAAAAATATTTTCTGAGAACTGTCACAGCTATGGATTTTTTTCCAAAAATATTTTTGAATGATTATTATCTTAAATTATAGTTGAAAAAATATTTGGTGTTTTTTTTTTGTACTTTAGTGACTTGGTGTCTATTTATTAATCTTATTTCATAAATTCGCATTATAGAACCTGCAAACGTTTCCATGAGCTGTCATTTAAATTTGACATGTATCTACAATAAAATTAATTTTTCCTATGCCACATTTTCCCCCATTTTTCCCTTTATTGATTGACGGATGACCTTGTCGATAATTTTCATTACTTGAGACCCAAACCTTATTTCCCCCCATTTAAAATTTGTTAATCTCCTTAACAAACACAATGAAAAACTATCACATTACCCGAACGAAACTTACCCAAAAAATCTGAAGGTGAGGCCGCCGCAAAACCCGTTGCCGCCGCTGCAGCTAAATGGCTTAGATGAAGGCCGGGATGTTGTAACATGGCGGGTACACGTTGTGGCCTCAGGGGGCTAGAGGCCGCCGAACTTGAATTTGAACTTGGTGAGGTGGGTGAATCGGTGGAACGTTTAATGATATGATTGTTGTTGTTATTCAAATTTGCATTGTTGTTGTTATTATTATTGCTGTTGTTGTTGCCATTATTTGGATTTTGAGATCTTGAACCCAAAATGCTATCAATGCTAAATATGGAGGCAGCGGCAGCTGTTTGTACAACTGAGGCGGCGGCATTATCACGGGTCAGCCGTTGCGACTGTAAATGCGGGGGAGAATGATCATCGTCCAAGATGATAGTGGCGCCCGATTGTGAACCATCATCTGAGGAGGGGGTTTGAGATTGGGTAATATGGTGGTGGTGTTGCTGCTGCTGGAAAACCGATTGCAAACGCTGGCCCAAATATCCACATTGTTGAGAATTCAATAGCATGGCAGTGGTCAAATAGGCAGCATTGGGTGTGGTGTTGGCCGATGTAACGGCGGAGATGACATCGTTGGGTGATCGCGTGCGATTTGTAGATTGTTGTTGTTGCAACAATTGCAACTGCTGCAAATGGGCCTGCTGCTGTTGTTGTTGTGTGGCCATATTATGCGGCGAAATTTGATGTTGCTGCTGTTCGTGCTGCGGACTGGCCGAGGGGCAACGTTTAATTGTTAATCCAGTTGGTGGGGAATGGGTTTCAACCATATTGTTGCTGTATAGATGGTGAGGTTGGACTGCCTGCGACGGTGACGCCGGTGGTGTGGTCGATGGCGTACAACGTTCGTTGTCACCCGTCCTTACCAAGGTAATTTTAAATTTGGTAGAACCACTACCGCTGGGGTTATTTAATTTAGGCTCCAGTTTACCAACAAGTTGGTCTGGAGCTGGCCACAATGAGGACAGAATTTTGATAAATTTTTTGTACTGACTTTTTATTGAACTTTTTTTGTTTACACTTTGTTTCGAATTTTTTTAATTGTGTTTATTTTTTTTATTTAATTTTTTTATTTTGTTATTTTATAACACTTGTTGTTGTTATTATTATTTAATTTATTTTGATTATCTTTAATCCTCTTTAATGATTTAAAATTTTTTTCCTCCTCTCTCTCTAGTTTTAATTTTTTCTTCACACTTTATTATGTTATTAAAATATTTGTTAATTTGTCACTGAGCTAAAAAAAAATATCTCTACTCGTGTGGTTGCTTGTACGCTAGTCGGTTGGTTGGTCTCTTGTTGCTTGTTAGAAATCCGAAAATGATATGCTGTACTGACAGTTGACACGCTAATAAACAACTTAACAACTTGCAAAACCCGATTTTCCAACTAACCCTCATCTAAATGCAGAACAAAGGAGAAGTATAGCAGTTGAATGAAACCAACCAGGCAGCCGTTCATTAATCCCTGTTACTCTCTGTGTGTGTGTGTTTGATGTGAGGAATGGCCACATAAACCACGCCTCTTCCTATGTGTTTTTGTTGTTATGCTGCTCCGTTGCTTTGCCATATTGAAATTCCCTCATACACACAACGTATAATGAAATTCTCTCGCTCTCTCTCTCTCACACTGCCACCCATTTACCGTAAACAAATCCCTTTCTGTGTGTGCCCTTTGTATTCTATCTCTCTCACATTGCCTTCGCTGTGGTAACTGTTAAGAGAGTTATCACAACTGCTATTCTCATGTTGACGACGAGAGTACAGAAGTAAATAGAGCCGAGAGTGTGTGTTCGTGTGTCGTTGTTGTTATTCGGTTGTGCTTGGCCATTTGAGTGTGTGTTCGTGTGTCGTTGTTGTTATTCGGTTGTGCTTGGCCTTTTGTGTGAGGGGTATGTGTGTTGATGTGTTGTTGTGTTGTTGTTGTTTTGTTGTGCTTGGGCTTGTGTGTGGGGTATGCTGTGATTGGCTGATGAGTTATTCTCCCCGTTTATGTTGTGTTTGTTGTTGTTCATGTTGTTGGTACTGTTACCATTGATAATTCCATTCACTCACTGCTAGAGCATGCATTTGAGGGTATTAGATGGCCAAACAACAACAACAGCAAACGAAAAAAAGATGTCACAAACTAAATGAGATGGGTGGTATGATGTCTGCTCATTAAGGGAATGCATTGGATTTGTTGACATTAAAATTGCGCATCCCAGAGTACTCTCCACACACAGCCAAGAAAAAAAAAGAAATAATCGCCATTCATAGAGAATATTGGGTTGTTGTTGCTCTCTCGTAATGGTATGTGAGTGTGTGTTACTGTGTGTGCTGCTATGTGAAAGGATTTTCATTGTGGAATTACAATATTTTACAATGGGTAGGCGTTATATTTTTTTAATAGTTTTTCGGCTTAATGTGGACCGTACTCCCTCGCTGGCCCCTTTGCCATGTTTAACACCCACAAAGAGCCCAACACACATTTATTATCTTGCCCTTGAGTACGTAAAAACCCCTAATGGATATTCTCATTATTATCTCTGCGTTGTGTAAAGCGATGCAGTAGTTGTTGCTTTTAAGAGAGTAAGCTGCCTGGCTGGCTTGCTGTTATATTTTTCACACTTCACAAAGCCTTAAATGCTTTTTTGTTTTGTTTTTTTCTCTGAGTGTTTGTTAGCATCCAAGCAGTGGCAGCAACGGCGATTATCTTATTTAGACAAAGTTAACGTTATTATTTTGTATCTCTGTCAGACTTCTTGGGAAAAGTGGTATAGACCTCCTACCCCACTACATATTTCATGGCACACAGAGCAAAAAACTTAATATAGACATTAAATAAGTATTTTACCAAGAGATGTGTAAGAGGAGGAGATTGGGGGCGAACTTTACCACTCACAATTCAAGATGGCTTAAAATCATTAACATAATATCCATAGCTTTGAATGTGTTGGTATGTGTGTTCGTGGTTGATTTTATATACATGCACACTATATGCATGTATGTATATGTGTGTAATTTTTTATTATTTCTCTCATGATGATGATGATGCAAGTAAGTAAATCATTTTTATCTTTAAGCAGATAATGACTAAATTAATGCTTTTATATTTTTGCCTTCAACGTTAACTTCTTCCCTTGTCTGTTCTGTTTCCGTTTTCTGTGTGTGTGTGTTTTTTTTATTGTAAAGAGAATATTTATATCAGCTGTGCCCAAAATAGGTCCCATGGGCTGTCGGTGTGTGTCAAATTGCTCACACATACAATCATAAAAGAGAAAATTTTGAAAATAAAAATTATTTTCAAAATTGTCATTCATTCCTTTTTGTTTTTATACACTAATCGAAAAAAATGGGGATATTTCTGGCAAACATTAGTTCGGAACAGGTCAAAATAAGTGAGCAATATTATACCGGAAGGGCAAAACAGAAACAAATATATCTTTATATTGGAAAATGTATCATCAACAACCATACTTGCATTAAATATTAAATTTTTTTCTTCCTAAAAATTTGAAAATAATATTTTAACAAAATTTCTCCCAGTATATGACATAGAAACAGAACTTTTGAAAATTTTGTATTTGAAACATATACAATCACAAAACTTGAATGTATTAGTGTGGACAGCCCTGATTTATATGCATAAAATAGTAAGGTATTATTATAATACTTTTTCTTCTAAAGTATTATAATAAATATCTGGCTGCTAGGTAGATGAGGGAGTTAATGAAGTGTGTGTAAGTAATTTTTTTGTGACATTTGGAATAAATTATGGAATGTTTGTTTTAGAAATGGAAATGAACAAAAGTGCATCAGGCATATGAAAAAGGCACTCAAAATGCGGCGTTTTCTAGAAATGGTCATATTTTTGATACTAAAAAATCGGATAAGTTAACTTTGGTATTTTTCAAGAAAAAAAAAAAAAATAATAATGAATTGAATTGAGGATTTTTCAAATGGGCCAACCCAAGATGTGGATTTTTTAAAGAATATTCTTTTTTTCATTCACACAAGGCGTGGATTTGTTAAAGAATATTTTCTCAAAACAACCATTCACACAAGGCCTGCAGTTTTATACCCTACACAACTATGTTGTCAGGGCATTATAGCTTTGTGCAGCCCCAAAAGTTTGTAACGCCGCGAAATATTGGCCCTAGACCCACCTTTAAGTATACCGATCGTCATATCTCGACTAGTTGAGTCCATCTAGACATGTGTGTCCCTCCGTCCGTCTGTCCATTATAATTTGTAAACACGATACAGGCTACAGTTATGGACCAATCTTCAAGAAATTTTGCATGTAGGAAGGGTTCGTCCCAATGAAGACCCCTATTGTTTTTGGTAAAGATCAGTTAATATTTAGGGGATGAAATGGACCAAATACTTAATTTTTGTCAATTTTCTGGTCGCTCCAGAGGCCGCAATTATGGCCCAAACACCGCCAATTTTTTGATTGAAGAAGGGAATCGGGCCAGAGAATAAGCATGCATTCTTTGATAAAGATCGTTCAATATTTAGCGGGTCAAATGGACCCTGACTTTTGTGTGAAAAATTAAAAAAAAATTTATTGTAGCGTATATATTTACTCCTGAAGGACATAGAGCCGAGAAGTTGATAGTATATCCAAGAGGAGTGGTTGGCCTTTAAATTGATACCAATTATATTGTCGTATGTTCTCGGATGTGGGAATTACACGTATTCAGATATTATTTAATAAACCATTACCACATTACAGCGCGGAAATATAGCGCTGATCGCTTTGAAATGTTCCATGAGGTTCCAGTTATTGTCTATAATTTTCGTTCATGATCAGATAACAATTTTTGGATGAAGTGGACCGAAAATTTATTTTTTTTTTTTTTTTTGATTCTACAATTATTATACGAACATCACAACCCAACCCATGGTGAAGGGAATCTGTATAAGTAATTAGAAGCGTTGGGTTAGTAATATTTGGAAAATATTTCAGTGTATGGAAGAGGTGCTATTGACCTCTAATCGGACAAGAGTGTGCAACTATCACGAAATATTACCCAAGCTCGGAATAAACATCTGCAGAATGATAGAGTTCTGTGGTAGTTGTGTCGGGTATAGTATGTTCGGCCCCGTCCGACTATACTGCACCGCTCACTGGTTTAAAGAATATTTTTTCAAAAGAAACCATTCACACATGGCGTGGATTTTTTAAAGATTATTTTTCAATCACACTCCTATACCCAATTAATTATACGCCACAATTTTTTTCATGCGTTACTAATTTTTTGCAAAATAAATCTGTAAAATAACTTCAAGAAGTTCTATTTACTTTTGGTTACAATGTGTGTTTAATGTTTATATAAAAAATGCATATGTGAGTGGAGTTGGTGGAGAGCATGTGCCGGAGATTTTCAAATATTTAAATCAAAACATAAACAACATCATTTGCAGTTTTAGGAGCAGCCACAGCAGCAGCTGTTGTTTTCAACAGCCTAGCTGTGGAAGCAGGCCTTCGTCCTCTATCAACGAATTAGTGAGCATAAATATTAAAGCAGAAAATATCCTTACGAAATTTTTGGCATTGTTTAATTATAAAATATGCATGGATATGAAGGATAAGACGAAAAGGAAATGCACGCACACAGACAATGAAGCATAGATGAATGCTTTAAAATAGATGTGTGTATGTATGTAGAAATATGTGCATATATGAAGGAGGATTTTTGGTGGTAGACAGTTTAGAAATATTGCTGACGATCAATATTCACATGCAGAGGAAATTTTAAATATTTTCGTTTTGAAGTAAGGGAATGGACGAATAGATACAAATATTGGGCCAACATAGAATTTAAATCTGGTCAATATGCCGAAGGTGTTGCTAATTTATTTAGGATGGCGATTTTTAAATGTATTAAAAATTCAATTATGCTATTGCAGAATGTACCCAAATCTTTTGATGGCTCTATAGTAATAACGCTCTATAGTAATAAGTAATAACGTCGTTATGTTATATTTAAAATTTCTTTTATAGTTTGGGACCTTCATTGCAAATTGTCTGCTAGTAGATTGTTTATTTAATTAGACATAACAATGAATCCATATCGAATTGGTTTCTCGACTCATTCCAATTTTTGTAAATATATGTTTTTCACCCATCATCGAACCGGAATTTCGAATTACAGCCACATTGAAGGGCAAAATGCGTTTTTGATCATTTATTTGAGAGCCATATCTATTTCTGAACTGATTTTCACGAAACTTTACACACATCATTCTAGACTTTATTCAGTACGCTATACCAAATCATTCTAGACTTTATTCAGTACGCTATACCAAATTTCGTGGAAATCGAAAGATATATAGGGACTTTGGTACACCCTTTACATTAAATCTGACGAAAATATACGGGAGCTATATCTAAATCTGGACCGATTTTCTGGAAACTTATGGAAAGATGTATAGGGACTTTGGTACACCATTTACGTTAAATCGGACGAAAATATATATGGGAGCTATATCTAAATCTGAACCGATTCCTTGGGTCAAAGCTATGCCAAATTTCATCCAATTCGGATTATAAATGCGACCTGTAATTTGTTTACCATTTAATATGAACAGACAGAGGGACAGACGGACATGCATAAATCGACTTAAAAAGTGATTCTATGCATATTCTCAAAAGGAACCATGTGTCTATCTCGTTTCCTTTTGTCTGTTACAAACATATGCACAATGACATAATACCCTGTACCACAGTGTGTGAAAGGGTATAAAAAGGGGGTATATGGGGACGACCCCAAAAAGGTGGCGAATATTAAATATTTTTGGTAGGGAGATTTGTTACTACAAAATACCAGATTGCAGCGAATTCGGTTGAAAACGCGCTCAAGAACCCCAAAAATACCGAAAATTGGGGGTACCCTTATATGGGGGCTATGCGAAAAGTGGTCCTATATTTATAATTTTTTTGTGGAGAGATTTGGTACCTATTAACAACTCAAAATACTTAACTACAGCCAATTCGGTGGAAAAATAATATCAAAACTCCCAAAATACTGAAAATTAGGAGGTACCGTTATATGGAGGCTATTCGGAATCTTGAGTCAATATTGATAATTTTTTGTAGGGGCATTTTATACACAACCCTAAATATATACAGAACCCTAAATATAAAAATAACTGCTAATTTGGTTCCAAAACTTGCCCACAGTCCCCAAAATACCAATTATTGGGGAGTTTCAGGGGTAAGTAAATCGACTAATCGATTTTTTTTTATTGAAAAATCTAAAAGTCGATCGAAAAGTCTAAAAACCGACATTTTGGTCAAAGGAGAAAATCTAAAAATCGACTTTTGCTCTCGACTACGTATACCTAGAGAGTACCGACATACGCGGACTGTACCAAATTGTGGACTGATAAATCCCATTTGCAGTACCAGAAATCCTAGGAGTAGTAGCAATGTATTTCCGAAAAGCTCTATATAAATATTACAAGTCAAATCCTCCACTTAATTTTTCACTAGCCTCAATATCAGAAATAAATTAACATGAACACTATTTTACCGGAAGCAAGGCTGATACTAATAAACATACATTTTAAAGTCCTCTTCTAAATCTGTAACCAATTTCCTACTTAGGAGTAAAAACCATTTCCTCTAAATTGCACTAAACCTTGGATAAAAGCTGAGATTTAAATCTAGTCCAGCGATTTCGCTCTCACATGCCCAGGTGACTGAAAGCCGAATAAGGCAAGGGCGTGTAAATTGGTGGATTTAGAACAAAATCATTCGAGGCGACCAAAGGCAATAGGCGCGTGTTTTCGCAAAGGGTTTTTAAATCGCACAAGTGTGCGTCTCTGTTGAGAGGACAGGATTTAATAAGCTTTTAAAAAGTAGCGGAATCTTCGTAAGGATCTATGAAAAACATGAATCAATATTGAATAAAATTTAAATTACAGTCACTTCGATGTGGAAATGCGACTGAAATCTTCAAAATGTTATGCAAACACAAAAAAAAAAAAAAAACCGAATGTTAAAGTACAGCACTTCGGTGGGTAATATGCGGCTATAATAATAAAAACTAGTAAGGAAAGTAGTAAAATCGGACGGGGCCGACTATATGAAACCCTTCACCACTTTGTGTATATACAACAGATGAACCCTAACAGCCGTTGATGGACCATTAACACGAAAATGGTCCATAGACATGCCTTCTGCAATCTATACTAAATTTTTCATTTAGTCAGATATAGGGTTGCTTCTTACAATGGGACAAAATTATGTAAATCAATTTAAAGAAAATATATCAAAATCGATATCAATGCTATATTAACTACTGCTTATATTGACTACAGTTCATTGTACATAATTGTGTGGCAATCGGAAAAAATGTGGGTCTTTAGTGCACCATTTACATTAAATCGGACGAAAATATATATGAGAGCTATATCTAAATCAGAACTGATTTTCAGGAAACATAACACACATCATTCTAGACCCAATTCATTACACTGTGCCAAATTTCGTGGAAATCGAGAGATATAGAGGGATATTGGTACACCATTTACATTAAATCGGATGAAAATATATATGGGAGCTATATCTAAATCTGGACCGATTTTTCCCAATTTCAATTAGTTTCGTCCTTGGGCCAAATAAGTGAAATGTGCCAAATTTCATCCAATTCGGATCATAAATGCGACCTGTACTTTGTTTACAATTTAACATCGAAAGACAGAAAACGGACGGACGGACATGCATAAATCGACTCAGAAAGTGATTCTATGCACATTTTCAAAAGGAACCATGTGTCTATCTCGTTTCCTTTCGCCTGTTACAAACATATGCACAAAGAAATAATACCCTGTACCACAGTGTGGTGAAGGGTATAAATACCGAAAAACGGATGGGAGCTATTCAAAATATATTTTTCGTCTTCCAAAAAACTGACATGTCAAGGAAGGAAGAAAGAGCAGAGGTTCGCCAAGATGGTGAACTCTTCATTCTATTACAAAAAAGGCTTCTAAGGATTCACCTAAATGACGAACTGTTCATTTTATTACAAAAAAGGCCCTGCGCACTATGTGATGCCATTGTTTTCTTGCCATTTGTCAGCTAATTGAAAACCTGTGAAAAGTAATGAGAACCTCCTGCTCTTCAAGTAGAGACACAAACACAAAACAAAATAAACCATGGAGGCTAGTATACACGGCTTTACACGTTTACTTCCTTGCTTGATCTATCAAATCTACTGCAACTTAAATATGGACTAAATTTAATCCTGGATTAAATAACTCGGCTTAAATATACAAATAATATACAATACAAAATTAGAATGGAATGGAAATGTGAAACCACTATACAAACGGAATCTTAGGATGAAACCCTTTTGCATTTCTTCACAGTTGTGAAAGTGGTCTGGCCTTAAAATGTGCTCTAGTCTTGATCCATATTTTTATCCATGGCTTAAGAGAACTGAACACCGTCATAAAGTGGTTGCTTTCAATTTATTTTAATTGAAATCCATTTACCAGTAATTACTACACCCACCCTTTCGAAAGCAAACGAACTTCATGGACTGGTTTTATTTTAAGCTGTGCTCATCTATAGATTTATATTAGTCTCTACTAAATCTGGTTCACTTTCAGTGTGTAAGGTTTGCGAAGTCTGTGAAAGACTCTCAAAAGGCATATGCAAGGGTTTTCTATCGTGTGGAATGGGTTCTCTGTGAATGACTGGGTGGGTCTCATTACCCTTTAAAAGATTTTCGAATATTGTCAATATTCATATGTAAAGCTGCGTACATAAGCCTGGATCAAATGTAGACCATTTTTGATCCGCAGAAGAGTTTTCATTTATTTTAAAAATACTCTGCTGAAAAGTATGCCTCATGGGAAAAGTCTTATACCTTTTTACAATGTGGTGGATTTAAATGATGAGCGGGTGTATCTCATTACTTTTCATGGGATTTCAATTAACTAAGTAATGTACGGCGGACAAAAGTAACCTGTAGAGAACGTATTTCTACTTCTTCTGAAATATAACGTGCATCTTGATAAAAACTTGAGTACTGTTTCGGAAGAATCCTTTACTAACATCTTTCTTTACAAATATTTTTGAATACTCCTGAGCATGGTGTTGATCAGTAGTTTGATTTTAATCTTAGGCTAATCTTACTGGTTTTACATGTTAAAATAGAACAAATAGCCCATATACCACTCTAAGTCCACCATGCCACCATCACTGAAAGTGGCACACAGGGTGTGGGCTTTGTCGCCGACTAATTTAGAAACTAATTGAAATCCACAAAAAGGCAAAAGAGCCCATTTTGTGGTTGTGGCTGGAAAGGGTCAATTTATAAATTAATTAAAATCCAAGCAAAGGTACTAGGTAAAAAAATTATCCACAATTTTATATCATTATGACTCTATTTTGAACATATACGGAAATCGAGAAATGCCCACCATGAGGTGGGTGATATTCACAATACCTAAATATATGGGAGATATATATAAATCTGAACCAATTTCGACAAAAATGCATACACATCATGCTAGGCTCAATTCAATACGGCAAACAATTGGAAACATTTTGGTTCTTTTGTTTGGAAAAAAATTATTTTAAATATCTGCGTTAGAAAAAATATTTAAAAAAATCTACACCCTGACAATTGTTTGGGAAAAAATATTTTTAAAATCATTCGAAAAAAAAATCTTAGAAAAAATCTACGCCTTGATTGACGTTCGGAAAAAAATTATTTAAAAATTTTACGTCAAGATAGTCGTTTGGAAAAATTTATTTAGAAAATTTGCGCCTTGATAGACGTTTGAAAAAATCTACACCTCGGTAGTCGTTTGAAAAGAAGTATTAGAAAAAATCTACACCTCGGAAATCCTTTGGAAAAATTATTTATTATTGTGACTAGAAAGGATCAATTTATGCACTAATTAAAATCCAAGCAAAGGTACTAGGACTCTGCAAAATCTGGGTATGCGAAGTCTGTGAAAGAGTCCACAATGGTATATCATACGTCCTCCCTGAGGTGGACGATATTCGCAATACCTAAATCTATAGAGATTTTTTTGTGGACCTATGTAATTTTGGTAGGAAGATTTGAAGTCCAATGAACACTTAAAATATCGAACTATAACCGATTTCGATTGATCCTTCAATGTTGGCTGACGTAAAAAGTAGACCAATATTGATAAAATTTGCTACGAAAATTTGCTACCAAATGAGAACAATAAATTCAAATTCACAGCCAATTTGAAAACCAGTAAGCGGAGCAGTATAGTCGGACGCGGCCGACCATACGATACCCTACACAACTACCGCGGAATTCCAACATTCTGCAAATGTTTATTCCGAGCCTGGGCAATATTTCGTGATATTTGCACCCGCTTGCCCGATTAGAGGTCAACAGCACCTCTTCCTTACACTGACATATATTCCGAATATTTCTAATATTCAGTACAGCCCTTCTAATTACTTGTCCAGATTCCATTCACCGTGGATTGTGTTGTGATGTTCGGCTTATAATTGTGGCCTATAGATCGACTTGAAAAAAAAATTAAAAAAAAAAGTTTTCGGCCCACTTCATCCCGAATTATTATATGATCAGCACCGAAAAATATAGGCGTTCAGCGGGTCTATGTCCTTCAGGGGCAAATATATACGCCATAGAATACATCTTTTGTAATTTTTCACACAAAAGTCAGGGTGCATTTGACCCGCTAAATATTGACCAATCTTTATCAAAACATGCATGCTTATTATTTAGCCCATGCAAAAATTCGCGATCTTCCGGCCATAATTGCGACCTTTGGGGCGACCGGAAAAACGGACAAAAATTAAGTATTTGGTCCATCCAAAAACAATAGGGGTCTTTATTGGCCAGAACCCATTCTACATGCAAAATTTCGTGAACATTGGTCCATAACTGTAGCCTGTATCGTGGTTACAAATTATAATGGACGAACGGACGGACGGACGGACACACATGTCTAGAATGACTCAGCTAGACGAGATATGACGATCGGTATACTTGAAGGTGGCTCTAGGATCAATATTTTGTGGCGTTACAAACTTTTGGGGCTGGACAAAGCTATTGAACAATATTCATAATTTTTGCCGCTAAAAATTTGTATTCACTGAGAACCCAAAATATCAAATTACAGCCAACGCAATTGAAAAAAAAAAATTCTGTCTAAAATCTTCAAAATACCAAATATTGTTTGGCACACGTAATATGGAGGCTATACCCAACCGTGAACTCTGCTCTATATCCCAATTTCATTACCAAACATCTTAAGAATAGTAGCAATGTATTTGTAAAATTTCAGAACTCTATTGTGATTTCAATCCTCAACGTCTCAATATCAGATATAAATCTAACAGGAACCCTACCTTCATTACCGGAATCAAGGCATCGACTCCAAATCCAAATTCGGTATATTACTTCCCATTTCAAATACATTTCCTCTATATTTCTTTAAGCCATGGATCAAAGCTGAGATTTAAACCTAGTCGAAGACTTTCGCTCTTACATGCCAAGGTGACCGAAAGTCGTCGAATAAGGCAAGGGCGTGTAATATTCGTGGATTTAAAACAAAATCTGCCGAGGCGACCAAAGGCAACAGGCGTGTGTGTGGGTTTGCGAAGGATTTAAAATCGCTGATTTGAGTGTAAGTTGTTGTATTTGTTTGGTTATGGTCTTCTTTGAGCGTGCAGGATCATTTTACCTTTCCTAAAAATATTTCAGTAATATTTAATTAGTGTAAACCACTTGAAACTCTATCTTTCCATCGCCCGTAATGTCTTCTGATTTCCTGTGTTCTTGTGGAGAAGACACAGGGATCATCAGAGGACAACTTTTCGTCCGGGTCACTTACGCAGTCATTAACCCTTTCAGTGTCAAAAAAATTTTTTGTCGGAATAAAACTCTAAAATTTTGTACTTAAAATCATATAAAGGCATAGAGTTTAGATAAAAAAAAAAAACAATTTTCACTTTTAACCCTCGGACAGTTTCGCTTGTTTTCAGCAAAAACAAAAACATAAATTTTAACGGTACATAGGATAACCGAAAAATCGCAAAGAAATAGAGAATTTTTAAATGTCGAATATATTCGAAAAAACACTGGAAGGGTTAAGTCCGAAGATCTTTAATCTATCATTGTTTTGTGTTTTAGATTTATTAAAACAGCAGCAGGAGGAGGATGAATATATAATCCTTAAATATATATTTTTTAAGTTTTCGATTTAAAAGTTGGAATGAAATGCTCCAGGTCTCATATATACCCTGTGAAATTTCTCACAAAATAAAAACCAGTAAAAAATAGACCAAAGTCCGACTATATGACACCCTATACCACTATGGGTATAATATTTTTGGTTATATTGGTACATTGGTTATCGTGTCAACGCCCCGATAGGCGGTTGGAAAAAATTATTTAAAAAATTTACGCGTTGATAGTCGTTCTGCACCATTTTAAATCAATGCAAATTCCTAGAAGAACGAGCAAGGGTTCGCCAAGATGACATACTTTTCTTTCTAAAACAAAAAAAGGTTTCTAAGGGTTCGACTCGACTAAATTGTTCATGTTCTTACAAAAAAGGTTCCGGGCACTATGACACGCTGTTGTTTTCTTGCCATTTTTCAGCTAATTGAAAACTTGTGAAATGTTTTGAGAACCTCCTGGTCTTCAAGTAGAGCCACAAAACAAAATAAACCAATGAGACGGTTCTCTACACATTTACTTCCATTGTTTCTTAGACTTACTCCAACTAACTAAAATGTAGACTAAATTTGATCCTGGATTAAATAGCTAGGCTTAACCAAAAATAATACACAGAAAACTAAAATGGAAATGCGAAATATTTTAGGATGAAACCCTTCTTCATTCCTTCACAGTTGTGAAAGTGGTCTGGACTTAAAATGTGCTCCAGTCTTGATGCACATTTTTATCCATGGCTTAACTGAACTGAGCTCTGCCATAAAGTGGTTGCTTTCAATTTATTTTAATTGAAATCCATTTACCATTAATTACACCACCCACCCTTTCGAAAGCAAACGAACTTCAAGGACTGGTTTTAAGCCATGCATCATATATAGATTTATATTAGTCCCTACTAAATCTGGGTCACTTTCAGTGATCAGGGTATGCGAAGTCTGTAAAAGAGTTTCAAAAGGCATGTGTAAGGGATTTCTATTGTTTTGACTGGGTTCTCTGTGAATGACTGGGTGGGTCTCATTACCCTTTAAAAGATTTTCGAATATTGTCAATATTCATATGCTAAGTTGAGTCCCTAAGCCTGGATCAAAATTAGTCCACATATGATCCGCAGAAGAGTTTTTTATTTATTTTCAATATTCTCTGCTGAAAATTATGTCTCATGGAAAGGATTAAAATAATTTTTACTATGTGGTGGATTTACATGATGAGCGGGAGGATCTCATTACTTTTCATAGGATTTCAATTAGCTGGGTAATGTATCGAAGACAAAATTAATCTATAGAGAATTCTTTCTACTCCTTTAAAAGGACAACAGACATCTTCGTTAAAAATAAAAATGAATATTTCAAAAGGACATTCTACTTTCTTTACAAGTATTTTTTTGGTCGATACTTTGTAGGTGGTGCTGATTTTAATCTGAACCTAATCTTGCAGATTTTAAATATGAAATAGAACACACCACAGTGTAAGTGGCACACAGAGTGTGGGCTTTGTCGCCGACTAATTTAGAAACTAATTGAAAGCCATTAAAAGGCAAAAAGAGCCCATTTTGTTGTTATCGCTGCAAAAAGGACTTTGAATAGGAAGGAAGTATAAATGGAAGTGAAATGAAGCCTGGGATTTTAGGAACAAGTAAAAACGTCGTTATGTTGGACCAGAACGAAATTTTAATATACATACGTTAGACATTCTAAAATCATTCGGGACTTTTATATAGAGGCTATATCATAATAAATTTGCTACAGAAGAAAATAAAATACCAAACTATAGAAACTCAGGTTGGGCAAATTGGTCTAGGCCCTTGAACATATCGAAAATGAAGTATGAACTATTAATGGAATCGATGGAGAAATATTGACGTACATTGAAAATGTCCTTTGAAGAAGGTGTTTGTCCAAAAAGGTCCCGGAATGCAAAATTACAATCACTTCGTAATGTAAATCCACGCCTTGTGTGAATGGTGGTTTGAAAAAATATTCTTTAAAAAATCCACGCCTTGTGTGAATGGTCCATTGAAAAAAATATTCTTTAAAAAATCCACGCCTTGTGTGAATGGTGGTTTGAAAAAATATTCTTTAAAAAATCCACGCCTTGTGTGAATGGTGGTTTGAAAAAATATTCTTTAAAAAATCCACGCCTTGTGTGAATGGTGGTTTGAAAAAATATTCTTTAAAAAATCCACGCCTTGTGTGAATGGTGGTTTGAAAAAATATTCTTTAAAAAATCCACGCCTTGTGTGAATGGTGGTTTGAAAAAATATTCTTTAAAAAATCCACGCCTTGTGTGAATGGTGGTTTGAAAAAATATTCTTTAAAAAATCCACGCCTTGTGTGAATGGTCCATTGAAAAAATATTCTTTAAAAAATCCACGCCTTGTGTGAATGGTGGTTTGAAAAAATATTCTTTAAAAAATCCACGCCTTGTGTGAATGGTGGTTTGAAAAAATATTCTTTAAAAAATCCACGCCTTGTGTGAATGGTGGTTTGAAAAAATATTCTTTAAAAAATCCACGCCTTGTGTGAATGGTGGTTTGAAAAAATATTCTTTAAAAAATCCACGCCTTGTGTGAATGGTGGTTTGAAAAAATATTCTTTAAAAAATCCACGCCTTGTGTGAATGGTGGTTTGAAAAAATATTCTTTAAAAAATCCACGCCTTGTGTGAATGGTGGTTTGAAAAAATATTCTTTAAAAAATCCACGCCTTGTGTGAATGGTGGTTTGAAAAAATATTCTTTAAAAAATCCACGCCTTGTGTGAATGGTGGTTTGAAAAAATATTCTTTAAAAAATCCACGCCTTGTGTGAATGGTGGTTTGAAAAAATATTCTTTAAAAAATCCACGCCTTGTGTGAATGGTGGTTTGAAAAAATATTCTTTAAAAAATCCACGCCTTGTGTGAATGGTGGTTTGAAAAAATATTCTTTAAAAAATCCACGCCTTGTGTGAATGGTGGTTTGAAAAAATATTCTTTAAAAAATCCACGCCTTGTGTGAATGGTGGTTTGAAAAAATATTCTTTAAAAAATCCACGCCTTGTGTGAATGGTGGTTTGAAAAAATATTCTTTAAAAAATCCACGCCTTGTGTGAATGGTGGTTTGAAAAAATATTCTTTAAAAAATCCACGCCTTGTGTGAATGGTGGTTTGAAAAAATATTCTTTAAAAAATCCACGCCTTGTGTGAATGGTGGTTTGAAAAAATATTCTTTAAAAAATCCACGCCTTGTGTGAATGGTGGTTTGAAAAAAATATTCTTTAAAAAATCCACGCCTTGTTTGGATGGTGGTTTGAAAAAATATTCTTTAAAAAATCCACGCCTTGTTTGGATGGTGGTTTGAAAAAATATTCTTTAAAAAATCCACGCCTTGTTTGGATGGTGGTTTGAAAAAATATTCTTTAAAAAATCCACGCCTTGTGTGAATGGTCCATTGAAAAAATATTCTTTAAAAAATCCACGCCTTGTGTGGATGGTCTTTGGAAAAAATATTTTTGAAAAAATCCACGCCTGTTCGTCTATTGAAAAAATATTCTTTAAAAAATCCACGCCTTGTGTGGATGGTCCTTTGAAAAAATATTCTCTAAAAAATCCACCCCTTGTTTTGGTCTTTGAAAAATTATTCTTCAAAAAATCCACGCCTTTTGCATCCTAATGTTAATTAAAACATTTTGAATTTGTCCCACATTCGATTCTCTGCTCTGAATCCTTTATTAATAAGCTTTTAGTAAAATTAAACATATGAGTGTGTGTGTTTAAAAAACACTTTGCCCTAACAACCAGCCAACAATTCGAATTAACCCGCGAATATTGACAACGACAGCAACAAAAAAAAAAACCGTCATCAAAAGAACAACGAAACAAAATCTACAGTTAATTAAGTGAAATTATTATTATTTAAGTCATTTTTCGAACAATTTAACCCATTAATTAACTTTTGTTGTGGTTGTTGTTCTGTTCTGTTCTGCTCCGCATTCGTTTGTTGGTTGGTTCTGTTTGCCCACAAATATAAATATTTAATTTTTTTGCTATTGTTCTTTTCGAGAGAGCAAGAGTTGATTTTTTGCAATTATTATTTTTTATTTTTTTGTTGATGTTCTTTTTGCGACCATATTTTGTTTTCCATTGCCGCCAGCTGTAATGCCATTTTATTTCCCCCTTTATTCCAAAAGAGCTTCTCCTGGCCTGCCACTACTTTCTTCCAAAGGGTACAGCTTCTGTTTGGGTTCTATATTGGTGAGAGATATAATTATGATTATTATGAGAAGTGTATCCATGTATGTATGTATGGCAAAATCCATCCATATTTTTTTGGGAACAAACACAAACACACTTAAAGAGAGCAGGGAAACACAAAGACATACACCAATATTAACATCATCAGCATCACCATCAAGCCGTAAATGAATGGTGGATGTAAATGCCGAGCCATAATTTTTAATGGATGCTTGGCTAGATGATGATGAGGCTGATGATGATTTGTTTATTGGTTGGTTTACATAGCCTAGCTGACTGCCGTTTGGCCTAGCTGACTGAGTGACTGCCATTCAGCCAGCCAGCCGGGATTTTGATTTGTAATATGATTGTGTATTTGTTGTATTTGTTGTTAACTTAAACTCAAACAAATCAAAATTTCATGGTAAATAAATAAATCAAACAAGGTTTAATTTGCTGGAAAGTGTGTATTTTGTGCATTGGTTGTTGTTGTTGCTGCTGCTACTGCTGTTGTTTGTGTTGTCATTGTGGCAGTTGTGGCGATGGTAGCGGTGGTTGAATTTATTGTTGTCATTTCCCATTTCCATTATGTAAATACGATTTGTAGTCAGTCAAATTTTATGGTCATGTATTCAGAATTTGGTATAAATTTATTTAGTTAACGTACGGAATTGGAATATGATTTTGGATTAAGATATTCGAAGATTATTTTTTTTTGTATTTTGGGTTCCGAATTTTTTTTTAACGGCACCTTTACAAGGCGTGGACTTTTGAAAGAATATTTTTTCAAGTATTCATACAAGGCGTGGATTTTTTAAAGAATATTTTTTGGAGACCTTTACAAGGCGTGGATTTTTTAAAGAATATTTTTTGGAGGCCTTTACAAGGCGTGGATTTTTTAAAGAATATTTTTTCAAGACCTTTACAAGGCGTGGATTTTTTAAAGAATATTTTTTGGAGACCTTTACAAGGCGTGGATTTTTTAAAGAATATTTTTTGGAGACCTTTACAAGGCGTGGATTTTTTAAAGAATATTTTTTGGAGACCTTTACAAGGCGTGGATTTTTTAAAGAATATTTTTTGGAGACCTTTACAAGGCGTGGATTTTTTAAAGAATATTTTTTGGAGACCTTTACAAGGCGTGGATTTTTTAAAGAATATTTTTGGAGACCTTTACAAGGCGTGGATTTTTTAAAGAATATTTTTTGGAGACCTTTACAAGGCGTGGATTTTTTAAAGAATATTTTTTGGAGACCTTTACAAGGCGTGGATTTTTTAAAGAATATTTTTTGGAGACCTTTACAAGGCGTGGATTTTTTAAAGAATATTTTTTGGAGACCTTTACAAGGCGTGGATTTTTTAAAGAATATTTTTTGGAGACCTTTACAAGGCGTGGATTTTTTTAAAGATCCTTACAAGACAAGAGGCGTGGATTTTTTAAAGAATATTTTTTGGAGGCCTTTACAAGGCGTGGATTTTTTAAAGAATATTTTTTGGAGACCTTTACAAGGCGTGGATTTTTTAAAGAATATTTTTTGGAGACCTTTACAAGGCGTGGATTTTTTAAAGAATATTTTTTGGAGACCTTTACAAGGCGTGGATTTTTTAAAGAATATTTTTTGGAGACCTTTACAAGGCGTGGATTTTTTAAAGAATATTTTTTGGAGACCTTTACAAGGCGTGGATTTTTTAAAGAATATTTTTTGGAGACCTTTACAAGGCGTGGATTTTTTAAAGAATATTTTTTGGAGACCTTTACAAGGCGTGGATTTTTTAAAGAATATTTTTTGGAGACCTTTACAAGGCGTGGATTTTTTAAAGAATATTTTTTGGAGACCTTTACAAGGCGTGGATTTTTTAAAGAATATTTTTTGGAGACCTTTACAAGGCCTGGATTTTTTAAAGAATATTTTTTGGAGACCTTTACAAGGCGTGGATTTTTTAAAGAATATTTTTTGGAGACCTTTACAAGGCGTGGATTTTTTAAAGAATATTTTTTGGAGACCTTTACAAGGCGTGGATTTTTTAAAGAATATTTTTTGGAGACCTTTACAAGGCGTGGATTTTTTAAAGAATATTTTTTGGAGACCTTTACAAGGCGTTGATTTTTTAAAGAATATTTTTTGGAGACCTTTACAAGGCGTGGATTTTTTAAAGAATATTTTTTGGAGACCTTTACAAGGCGTGGATTTTTTAAAGAATATTTTTTGGAGACCTTTACAAGGCGTGGATTTTTTAAAGAATATTTTTTGGAGACCTTTACAAGGCGTGGATTTTTTAAAGAATATTTTTTGGAGACCTTTACAAGGCGTGGATTTTTTAAAGAATATTTTTTGGAGACCTTTACAAGGCGTGGATTTTTTAAAGAATATTTTTTGGAGACCTTTACAAGGCGTGGATTTTTTAAAGAATATTTTTTGGAGACCTTTACAAGGCGTGGATTTTTTAAAGAATATTTTTTGGAGACCTTTACAAGGCGTGGATTTTTTAAAGAATATTTTTTGGAGACCTTTACAAGGCGTGGATTTTTTAAAGAATATTTTTTGGAGACCTTTACAAGGCGTGGATTTTTTAAAGAATATTTTTTGGAGACCTTTACAAGGCGTGGATTTTTTAAAGAATATTTTTTGGAGACCTTTACAAGGCGTGGATTTTTTAAAGAATATTTTTTATTTTTCCCATTCATAGTTCATATCTCATTTTCGAAATGTTCAAGGGCCTAGCCCAATTTTCCCAACCTGAGTTTCTGTAGTTTGGCACACCCTGTGTGCCACTTTCAGTGATGTGTTATATTTTAAATTTAAAACCTGTAGGATTATGTTCAGATTAGAATGTGAACCAGCTACAAGAATCGACCAAAAATACTTGTAAAGAAAGTAGGAAGTCCTTTTGAAATATTAATTTGCATGTTTAAAGAAGGTATCTGTTATTCTTCTAAAGGAGTAAAAAGAGTTCTCTATAGGTTACTTTTGTCTTCGATACATTACCTAGCTAATTGAAATCCTATGAAAAGTAATGAGATCCTCCCGCTCATCATGTAAATCAACCACATAGTAAAAATTTGTAAGTCACTTCCACGAGACATAGTTTTCAGCTGAGTATTTTTAAAATAATTGAAAACCATTCTGTGGATCATATATATACTAATTTTGATCCAGGCTTATGCACCGAGCTTAACATATGAATATTGACAATATTCGGAAATCTTTTAAAGGGTAATGAGACCCACCCAGTCATTCACAGAGAACCCATTCCACACAATAGAAAACCCTTGCATATGCCTTTCGGAACTCTTTCACAGACTTCGTTACCTTACCCTCGGAAAGTGACCCAGATTTAGAAGGGACTAATAATAATCTACATATGGCTTAAAACAAGTCCTTGAGTTCGTTTGCTTTCGAAAGGGTGGGTGTAGTAATTACTGGTAAATGGATTTCAATTAAAATAAATTGAAAGCAACCACTTTATGACAGGGCTCAGTTCAGTTAAGCCATGGATAAAAATATGGATCAAGACTAGAGCACATTTTAAGTCCAGACCACATTCACAACTGAGAAGGAATTCAAACGGGTTTCAAAGGTTCAGTTTTTAAAAATGCTACTCA
The DNA here is from genome assembly GCF_032173495.1 of Musca vetustissima. NCBI lineage: Eukaryota > Metazoa > Arthropoda > Insecta > Diptera > Muscidae > Musca > Musca vetustissima. The sequence goes on from NW_026889038.1 coordinate 86,822, forward strand.
TTTCCACTCTAGTTTTCTGTGTATTATTTTTGGTTAAGCCGAGCTATTTAATCCAGGATCCAATTTAGTCTACCTTTTAGTTAGTCGGAGTAAGAATCTAAGGAACAATGGAAGTGAAGGTGTAGAGAACAGCTTCCTTGGTTTATGTTGTTTTCAGTTTGTGGATCTACATGCAGTGCAGGAGGTTCTCATTACTTTTCACAGGTTTTCAATTAACTGACAAATGGCAAGAAAACAATAGCAACCCATAGTGCACAGAACCTTTTTTTGTAATAAAATTAAAAATATGTCGTGTTGGCGAACCCTTGCTCTTTCGTCCAGCAAGTTGTGATACTAAGCATTGATTTAAAATGGTGTAGTTTTGAGGAAGATTTTTCTCCTTCCTTTTGTTGTTTTCCAAACGATTATCAAGACGTAGATTTTTTTAATAATTCTTTCAAGGGTTTCTAAAAAGGCAGATTTTTAAAATAATTCTTCCAAACGACGTTTTTCCAAGTCATAGATTTTTTAAATAATTGTTTCCGAACGATTATCAAGGCGTAGATTTTTTTAATATTTTTTTTTCTAAACGTATTTTAAGGAGTAGGTTTTTAAAATAATTTTTTCCAAACATAGATTTTTTAAATAATTTGTCCAAACCAAATACCAAAATGATTCCAATTGAAACAAAATTTTGCATAGCGTATTGAATTAAGCCTACAATCATGTGGAAATCGGCGCAGATTTAGATGTAGCTCCCATATATATTTTGTCCGACTTTTGGTAAATGGTTGACACTAGAACCCTATTATCGTTGGATTGTCACGAAATTTTGCATTGCATATTAAATCGCGTAAACGATGCACCAAACTCTCAATGTTTGTTAGATTTCATGAAATTTTGCACAGCATACGGAATTTAGTGTAGAATAATGTATGTTAAGTTTTATTGAAATCGGCTAAGATTCATATATAGCTCTCATTGACACGAAATTTAGCATAGAGTACCAAATTGAGCCTAAAATCACATTTTATAAATTTTATTTAAATCAGTTTACATTTCGAAATAGTTCCCAGATATATTTTCTACCGATTTCATATAAATATAGTTCCGATTGGATCGAAATTGAGTACTGTCTATCGAATTGAGTCTATAAGAAGATTTATTTTTTGTTCTAATCGATTTCAGATTACGGGCTGTGCTGCAATGCACTTTGAATGGGCCACATTTGCATATAATTTTAAGCGATTTCATATGAATGGTACACCAAAGTCCCGAAGGCTAAACGATTGTTATGAAATTTGCATATATATTGCAGAATGTCATGTATATGATTTGTTTGAAATCGGTTCATATATAGTAATATTGAGATTACATATCATCTGTTCATTTCATTTCATCTGTTACTGTACCTTTGCCTGGTTGACAGGATAATTATTGCAAAAAAATATTTAAGTAGTAAATTTTTCCTCCTCCCGCCGCTACTGCTCTTACTTACTTACTTTTAGTCCTCAGGTGATTAATTGTGTCTTCTCCACGAGAACACATGAAATCAGAAGACTTTACGGGAGATGGAAAGATGGAGTTTGAAGTGGCTACCACTAATTAAATATAATTGATTTCTTTTAAAAAAGGTAATTGATCCTGCCCGCTCAACGAAGACCATAACCCAAAAAAATACAACAACTCACACTCAAATCAGTGATTTTAAATCCTTCGCAAACCCACACACACGCCTATTGCCTTTGTTCGCCTCGCAAGATTTTGTTTTAAATCCACGAATATTACACGCCCTTGCCTAATTCGCCTTTTGGTCACCTCGACGTGCGAGAGCGAAAGCCTTCGACTAGACTTAAATCTCAGCTTTGATCCATGGCTTAGAGAAATATATTTTAAATAGGAAGTAATGTACAGATTTGAAATTAGTTTTCTAAAATGTAAATTTATAAGTGTCTGATGCCTTGGTTCCGGTAATGTAGGTATGGTTCGTTTTTTAATTGATATTGAGACTAGAGAACATTAGTTGAGGATTGAAATCACAATAAAGCTCTGAAATTTTACACATGCATTGCTACTATTCTTAGGATGTTCGACAATGAAACTGGAATATAGAGCAGAGTCCACGGTTGGGTATAGCCCTCATAAAAGGTTTACCAAACAATATTTGTTTTTTTTTGCGATTTTAGACACGTGTTGTTTTTTTCAGTCCAGATGGCTGTAAATTGATGTTTTGGCTTTTTATTGAATTGAAGTTTTCCCGACAAAAATTGTGAATATTGTTGCAGTTTTTAGGATGACACCCAATAATCGAATCCTAAAATATTGGAAAAGCACAAGTGGCTAGAGCACTCCAGCATTTAAATGTGAATAAATCTTTTGTGCGTCGTACCATCGCTCCTTAACGTGATACTGGTACCGTAGCCCGACGTCTAGGAAGTGGACGAAAGAAAACCGCAACATCAGCAGAAATGGTTCGAAAAGTAAAGAAGCGACTTGATCGAAACCCGCGTCGCAGTGGCCAAAAAATGGCTCGTGAACCGGACATATCTCAATATCCCATTCGGCAAATATTGAAAAATGAGCTAGGGGTAAAGCCATTGAAATTCCAAAAAATGCAAGAACTTACACCGCAACAGAAAGAAAATAGACTCAAAAGAGCTAAAGAGTTGCTTCGCTTGGCCGAAAGTGGTTAACTGCCGAATTTGGGTTTCTCCGATAAGAAAACATTGTGTTTACTTGCGAAAGAGGTCAGCTGAAAATGTGCACCTTCGCTTGGCCACCACAACTCAAGCGCCGGCCATGGTGATGGTATGGGCCGCCATAACAGCCAATGGTCGCTCTCAGCTCGTATTAATCGGCCGTGGCATCAGAATAAATGCCGAATATTATGGCAAAAATATTCTGGGGGGTATATTAAAGCCTTGGGCACGCAAACATTTTGACCGCAGACCTTGGACTTTCCAACAGGACTCAGCACCATCGCACTCAGCTAGCGCCACCCAAGAATGGTTACAAAATGAGGTTCATCGCTTCATTTCTAGCGCACAATGGCCACCAAAATCTACGGATACCAATGCGTTGGACTATTGTGTCTGGAGTATTTTGGAAAGCAACTAAAAGCACTAAAAAATACCAAAGTGTTGATCACCTCAAGCAATCACTTCGGCGGGAATGGGCCCAAATACCGCAGAGCAACATTCGGGCAGCGTGAGACGGTTTCATTGGCCGTTTGATGGCCATACTTACTTATTCTAAAATTTGATGCTTTGTCGGAATTTTTGCTTTTATTCAATAAAATTAAAAAACCAGTGAGCGGAGCAGTATAGTCGGACGGGGCCGACCATGCGATACCCTACACAACTACCACGAACTCTAACTTTTTGAGGATGTTTATTCCGAGTCTGAGTAATATTTCGTGATATTTGCCCCCTCTTGTCCGATTAGAGGTTAACAACACCTCTTCCTTACTTTTTTCGAATATTCAGTACAGTCCTTCTAATTACTTGTCCAGATTACCTTCACGGTGGGTTGTGTTGTGATTTTCGGATTATACTCTACTCGAAAACACACAAAAAATTATGTTTTCGGACCATTTCATCCCAAAATTTTAATCTGATCATCACCGAAAATTGTAGGCGTTGTTCTTGACCATAACTGGAACTTCGTGAAAAATTTCAAAGCCATCAGCGCGATATTTCTCCCTCTAATGTGGTAATGGGTTACTAAATAATATCTGAATACGTAAGCACCTGTAAATATTTGACTGTAACTCCCACATCTGAGTAGATATATCAATATATTTGGTATCAATTTAAAGGCCCACCACTCCTCTTGGATATGCTATAAACTCCTGGGGTCTACATCCCCCAGGAGTAAATATATATGTCATAGAATTCAAATTTTGTAATTTTTCACACAAAAGTCAGGGTCCATTTGACCCGCTAAATATTGACCGATCTTTATCAAAACATGCATGCTTATTCTCTGGCCCGATCCCCTTCTCCATGCAAAAATTCGCGGTGTTTGGGCCATAATTGCGGCCTCTGGAGCGACCAGAAAAACCGACAAAAATTTAGTATTTGGTCCATTTCATCCCCTAAATATTAACCGATCTTTTCCAAAAACAATAGGGGTCTTCATTGGCCAGAACCCATCCTACATGCAAAATTTCGTGAAGATTGGTACATAACTGTGGCCTGTATCGTGTTTACAAATTATAATGGACAGACGGACGGACGGACGGACACACATGTCTAGATCGACTCAGCTAGTCGAGATATGACGATCGGTATACTTAAAGGTGGGTCTAGGACCAATATTTCGCGGCGTTACAAACATTTGGGGCTGCACACAGCTATAATACCCTGACAACATAGTTGTGTAGGGTATAAAAATGTAAAAATTATGGCGTTTGACTTTGTTGCAGTTTTTTATCTCACCCTGTAAGCCGAGATTTTGTAATTAAGGTTTTTATTTGGGTAGCAAATTTCCTTACCAAAATGAGGGAATATTGCTTTACTTCTTAGGTCAGAAAACATTGAATGATACCTCCCAAAATTTCGGTAATTTGGGGATTAAGGTCGAAATCGCTAATAGTTTGATATTTAATGTTTTCATTCGACTTCAAATCTCCCTACCATAATGACATAGGTCCACATATAAGTCCCTATCGATTTTGGTATTGTGAATATCATCTACCTCATGGTGGACATTTCTCGATTTCTATATATCTTCAAAATGGTGTCCTTATGATATAAAATTGAGGATGATACCTAGTGCCTTTGCTTGCATTTTAATCAATGCATAAATTTGTCCTTTCCCGCCACAACCTCAAAGTAGGCTCTTTTGCCTTTTGGTGGTTTTCAATTAGTGTCTAAATTAGTCGGCGAGAAAGCCATCACCCTGTGTGCCACTTTCAGTGATGATGGCACGGTGGACTTAGTATAAGGCTATTTGTTCTATTTTAAAATGTAAAACGAGTAAGATTAGGCTCAGATTAAAATCAGACTACTGATCCACACCATCTTCAGGAGTATTCAAAAATATTTGTAAAGAACCCTGTTGGTAAAGGATTCTTCCGAAACAGTACTCAAGTTTTTACCAAGATGCACGTTATATTTCAAAAGAAGTAAAAATACGTTCTCTACAGGTTACTTTTGTCCACCGTACATTACTTAGTTAATTGAAATCGCATGAAAAGTAATGAGATCCTTCCGCTCATCATGTAAATCCAACACATAGTTAAAATTTTTAAGACTTTTCCATGAGACAAACTCTTCAAAAGAGTATTTTTAAAATAAATGAAAACTCTTCTACGGATCAAAACTGGACTAATTTTGAGCCAGGCTTTGGGACTCAGATTAACATATGAATATTGACAATATTCGGAAATCTTTTAAAGGGTAATGAGACCCACCCAGTCATTCACAGAGAATCCAGTCAACACAATAGAAAACCCCTGCATATGCCTTTCGGAACTCTTTCACAGACTTCGCATACTTTACCCACTCACTGAAAGTGACCCTGATTTAGTAAGGACTAATATTAATCTATATATGAGGTATGGCTTAAAACAAAACCAGTCCATGAAGTTCGCTTGCTTTTGAAAAGGTGGGTGTAATTAATGGTAAATGGATTTCAATTAAAATAAATTGAAAGCAACCACTTTATGACAAGCTTCAGTTTTGTTAAGCCATGGATAAAAATATGGATCAAGACCGGATCAAATTGTTAGTCCTGGTCACTTTCACAACTATGAGAAATGAGGAAGGGTTTCAAACAAGGTTCCGTTTATAAAAATGTTTCCATTTTCTATTCTAGTTCTTTGTGTATTATTTTTTGGTTAAGCCGAGCTATTTAATCCGGGATCAAATTTAGTCTAATTCTTAGTTAGTTGGAGTAAGACTATAAGGAACAAAGGAAGTGAAGGTGTAGAGAACAGCCTCCTTTTGTGTGTTCTGTTTGTGTCTCAACTTGAAGAGCAGGAGGTTCTCATTACTTTTCACAGGTTTTCAATTAGCTGAAAAATGGCACAAAAACAAAAGCATCCCATAGTGCGCAGAGCCTTTTTTCTAATAAAATGAACAGTTCGCCATTTATGTGAACCCTTAGAAGACTCTTTGTAATAGAATGAATAGTTCGCCATTTTGGCGAACCTTTGCTCTTTCTGGCTTCCAGCAAGTTGAGATACTGAGCCTAGATTAAAAGTAGTGTGGTTTTTGTTAAGTTTTTTTTTCTGTTTGATGCTGGTGTAAATGTAAAAATGAGCAAATGTTATCTGTCCTCCTTTCAAGACGTTTACCTTAAAGGTACAATTTCATGTGACACACAAAGTGTGTCGGCTTTTGTCGGAGACTTATTTTTTAAACTAATTGAAAGTCATTAAAAGGCATTGACGAAAATGTATATGGGAGTTATATTCAAATTTGGACCAATTTCCAATAAATATAACAGATGTCACTCTAGACCCATTTCAGTATGCCGTACACAAAAATATGTCAAACGGACTAACTTTGAACCTTTGGTGCAGCATTTACATCAAATCGGATGGAAATATATATGGTAGATATAAATATTAACTGATTTCATCAACAAAATTCCACACCTATTATTTTGCACTCAATTCGGTACTCTGTGCAAAATTTCAATGCAAAAAAGAAATTGAAAGTGACAATTTTTTTTTTAAATGGAGCATTGGGATGGAACCCTTCATCATACTTTGCCAGTTGTGAAAGTGGTCTGGACTTAAAAATAGAATTCGTCTTGATCTACATGTTTATCTATGGCATAACTGAACTGAAGCCTTATGACAGGCTTTCAATTTATTTTAATTGAAATCCATTTACCATTAATTACACCCACCCTTTCAAAACATTTGAATTTCATGGACTGGATCAATATTGGTCCCTACTAAATCTGGATCACTTTCAATAGGCAAGGTATGCGATGTCTGTAAAAGAGTTCCGAACGACATATGCAAGGTTTTTCTATTGTGTGCAAAGGCAAAACATCCTAGGGATAGTCTTCGAAAACCCGCATGCTAATGAATATGGATTTTTAAAATACAAATATAATTCCGCATTAAAAATTCCTTAGAAAATGTCAAGACCTTTAAGAGATTTTATTTCATTGTAAAGTGTCTGCTAAAAGGTTATTTATACTCCGAGAAAATTAATAACGCAATAACAGATACTTAGGTTGCGAAAGATTGAAATCAAAATCCTAACTCTTAAATTCACGCCTTGGTTGATGGTCCTTGAAAAAATATATCCACGCCTGTTGGTACTTTGAAATGGTCCTTTGAAGAAATCCACGCCTTGAAATGGTCCTTTGAAGAAATCCACGCCTTGAAATGGTCCTTTGAAGAAATCCACGCCTTGAAATGGTCCTTTGAAGAAATCCACGCCTTGAAATGGTCCTTTGAAGAAATCCACGCCTTGAAATGGTCCTTTGAAGAAATCCACGCCTTGAAATGGTCCTTTGAAGAAATCCACGCCTTGAAATGGTCCTTTGAAGAAATCCACGCCTTGAAATGGTCCTTTGAAGAAATCCACGCCTTGAAATGGTCCTTTGAAGAAATCCACGCCTTGAAATGGTCCTTTGAAGAAATCCACGCCTTGAAATGGTCCTTTGAAGAAATCCACGCCTTGAAATGGTCCTTTGAAGAAATCCACGCCTTGAAATGGTCCTTTGAAGAAATCCACGCCTTGAAATGGTCCTTTGAAGAAATCCACGCCTTGAAATGGTCCTTTGAAGAAATCCACGCCTTGAAATGGTCCTTTGAAGAAATCCACGCCTTGAAATGGTCCTTTGAAGAAATCCACGCCTTGAAATGGTCCTTTGAAGAAATCCACGCCTTGAAATGGTCCTTTGAAGAAATCCACGCCTTGAAATGGTCCTTTGAAGAAATCCACGCCTTGAAATGGTCCTTTGAAGAAATCCACGCCTTGAAATGGTCCTTTGAAGAAATCCACGCCTTGAAATGGTCCTTTGAAGAAATCCACGCCTTGAAATGGTCCTTTGAAGAAATCCACGCCTTGAAATGGTCCTTTGAAGAAATCCACGCCTTGAAATGGTCCTTTGAAGAAATCCACGCCTTGAAATGGTCCTTTGAAGAAATCCACGCCTTGAAATGGTCCTTTGAAGAAATCCACGCCTTGAAATGGTCCTTTGAAGAAATCCACGCCTTGAAATGGTCCTTTGAAGAAATCCACGCCTTGAAATGGTCCTTTGAAGAAATCCACGCCTTGAAATGGTCCTTTGAAGAAATCCACGCCTTGAAATGGTCCTTTGAAGAAATCCACGCCTGTTGGTACTTTAAAAAAATATTCTTTAAAAAATCCACGCCTTGTGTGGATGGTCCTCTTCAAAAATATTCTTTAAAAAATCCACGCCTTGTGTGGATGGTCCTCTTCAAAAATATTCTTTAAAAAATCCACGCCTTGTGTGGATGGTCCTCTTCAAAAATATTCTTTAAAAAATCCACGCCTTGTGTGGATGGTCCTCTTCAAAAATATTCTTTAAAAAATCCACGCCTTGTGTGGATGGTCCTCTTCAAAAATATTCTTTAAAAAATCCACGCCTTGTGTGAATGGTCCTTGAAAAAATATTCTTAAAAAAAATCCACGCCTTATTTGAATGGTGCTATAAAAAATATTTTTTTCTTGAAATCCACGCCTGTTTTGCTCCTTTAAAAAAAGATTTTCAAAATTCTCCATGCCTGATCTTGTCATAAAATAAACTTATTTTCAAAAAATCCGCACTGTGATTCCAGTACTTAAATTGTTTTCACACGTAACCCCTCAGATGCGATCAGTGTTCACATACAAAATACCTACATATACATACATATGTATATGAAACCGATTAAATGTTAATCTGGTATATACAAACATACGATCTGTATGTATGTATGTGAATATCAATATCCTTACCGTTATAAGGACATGGATATGGTATAAAAAACGCCTTTGGATTAATGTCAGATGCAGATCAGCAGTTTTGTGTTTACCACCACAATTTACGCCTCAGTGATATGAACACAAAAACAAAAAATCATCATGATAAACAATTTAAGGGGATACACACGAACGCACACAGGCACTCACACACTCTCACACTCATCCAAAAAGTCCTTTTCATTAAAATATTGAGCGTATTATTATGATGTTCGGCCAGACGTCGTACAATCGTCGCAAAACAGTGATAAGTAACTGGGATAACATGGTTATTGTTGTGCTGTTGTTGTTGTCGTTGCCTACAGATTAACATGATCCTTTGATCCTTGCATGTACCGTTCGGTCGTAGCCATCGGTTCATTGGTTTGGTACGTTCTCAGCATCAATTCATATACCGTTGATTTGATTGTTCGGTGGAGTGAGTGAGCATATATGTGTGTGTGTGCGTGCTAAGGACAATGGTTGTCGTCGACGATGTCGCCGTCTGTTGTTTACATGTATTTTTTTGTTCAATATTGAGGATAAAAATATCAATGTCATCCTTAGCGCGTTGTCCTTGTTCGAAAGGTATGAAGTAGACATTTTTTTACGGCAAACCGGATTGGTTTGTTACGAATATGATGATGTGTGCGTGTGTGTGTTCTAGCTTCATTGACATTTTGTGACAACAACAACCACAACAGCAAAAGGTGCAACAACAATAGAGGGTTGTTTTTTTTTATTTCAATTATTGCTTTTTGATAAATGCTTAACGATTTATTATTTGAATCGGCATTTTCTCTACTCTTCTGGCATTCAGCTGCAGAGACAAAAAAAAAAACAAAACGAGTTTTTAATGAAAATAAAATTGTCACATTAGTATTTAATATCGTAATAATACAAAACAGTAATAAATGTCTTTATTATCCTTTATAGGCTGCTACAATAAGGAGCATTTCCAGAAAAATATGACCTTTCTTCTTTAAAAAATCCACGCCTTGTGTGGTTGGTCCTTTGAAAAAATATTCTTTAAAAAATCCACGCCTTGTGTGGTTGGTCCTTTGAAAAAATATTCTTTAAAAAATCCACGCCTTGTGTGGTTGGTCCTTTGAAAAAATATTCTTTAAAAAATCCACGCCTTGTGTGGTTGGTCCTTTGAAAAAATATTCTTTAAAAAATCCACGCCTTGTGTGGTTGGTCCTTTGAAAAAATATTCTTTAAAAAATCCACGCCTTGTGTGGTTGGTCCTTTGAAAAAATATTCTTTAAAAAATCCACGCCTTGTGTGGTTGGTCCTTTGAAAAAATATTCTTTAAAAAATCCACGCCTTGTGTGGTTGGTCCTTTGAAAAAATATTCTTTAAAAAATCCACGCCTTGTGTGGTTGGTCCTTTGAAAAAATATTCTTTAAAAAATCCACGCCTTGTGTGGTTGGTCCTTTGAAAAAATATTCTTTAAAAAATCCACGCCTTGTGTGGTTGGTCCTTTGAAAAAATATTCTTTAAAAAATCCACGCCTTGTGTGGTTGGTCCTTTGAAAAAATATTCTTTAAAAAATCCACGCCTTGTGTGGTTGGTCCTTTGAAAAAATATTCTTTAAAAAATCCACGCCTTGTGTGGTTGGTCCTTTGAAAAAATATTCTTTAAAAAATCCACGCCTTGTGTGGTTGGTCCTTTGAAAAAATATTCTTTAAAAAATCCACGCCTTGTGTGGTTGGTCCTTTGAAAAAATATTCTTTAAAAAATCCACGCCTTGTGTGGTTGGTCCTTTGAAAAAATATTCTTTAAAAAATCCACGCCTTGTGTGGTTGGTCCTTTGAAAAAATATTCTTTAAAAAATCCACGCCTTGTGTGGTTGGTCCTTTGAAAAAATATTCTTTAAAAAATCCACGCCTTGTGTGGTTGGTCCTTTGAAAAAATATTCTTTAAAAAATCCACGCCTTGTGTGGTTGGTCCTTTGAAAAAATTTTATTTAAAAATTCCACGCCTTGTGTGGTTGGTCATTTGAAAAAATATTCTTTAAAAAATCCACGCCTTGTGTGGTTGGTCCTTTGAAAAAATATTCTTTAAAAAATCCACGCCTTGTGTGGTTGGTCCTTTGAAAAAATATTCTTTAAAAAATCCACGCCTTGTGTGGTTGGTCCTTTGAAAAAATATTCTTTAAAAAATCCACGCCTTGTGTGGTTGGTCCTTTGAAAAAATATTCTTTAAAAAATCCACGCCTTGTGTGGTTGGTCCTTTGAAAAAATATTCTTTAAAAAATCCACGCCTTGTGTGGTTGGTCCTTTGAAAAAATATTCTTTAAAAAATCCACGCCTTGTGTGGTTGGTCCTTTGAAAAAATATTCTTTAAAAAATCCACGCCTTGTGTGGTTGGTCCTTTGAAAAAATATTCTTTAAAAAATCTACGCCTTGTGTGGTTGGTCCTTTGAAAAAATATTCTTTGAAAAATCCACGCCTTGTGTGGTTGGTCCTTTGAAAAAATATTCTTTAAAAAATCCACGCCTTGTGTGGTTGGTCCTTTGAAAAAATATTCTTTAAAAAATCCACGCCTTGTGTGGTTGGTCCTTTGAAAAAATATTCTTTAAAAAATCCACGCCTTGTGTGGTTGGTCCTTTGAAAAAATATTCTTTAAAAAATCCACGCCTTGTGTGGTTGGTCCTTTGAAAAAATATTCTTTAAAAAATCCACGCCTTGTGTGGTTGGTCCTTTGAAAAAATATTCTTTAAAAAATCCACGCCTTGTGTGGTTGGTCCTTTGAAAAAATATTCTTTAAAAAATCCACGCCTTGTGTGGTTGGTCCTTTGAAAAAATATTCTTTAAAAAATCTACGCCTTGTGTGGTTGGTCCTTTGAAAAAATATTCTTTAAAAAATCCACGCCTTGTGTGGTTGGTCCTTTGAAAAAATATTCTTTAAAAAATCCACGCCTTGTGTTGAGTCCTTGAAAAAATATTCTTTAAAAAATCCACACCTTGTGTGAATGGTCCTTTGAAAAAAATATTCCTTAAAAAATCCACGCCTTGTGTGGTTGGTCCTTTGAATAAATATTCTTTAAAAAATCAACGCCTTGTGTTGAGTCCTTGAAAAAATATTCTTTAAAAAATCCACGCCTTGTGTTGAGTCCTTGAAAAAATATTCTTTAAAAAATCCACGCCTTGTGTTGAGTCCTTGAAAAAATATTCTTTAAAAAATCCACGCCTTGTGTTGAGTCCTTGAAAAAATATTCTAAAAAATTCACGCCTTGTGTTGAGTCCTTGAAAAAATATTCTTTAAAAAATCCACACCTTGTGTGAATGGTCCTTTGAAAAAAATATTCCTTAAAAAATCCACGCCTTGTGTGGTTGGTCCTTTGAATAAATATTCTTTAAAAAATCAACGCCTTGTGTTGAGTCCTTGAAAAAATATTCTTTAAAAAATCCACGCCTTGTGTTGAGTCCTTGAAAAAATATTCTTTAAAAAATCCACGCCTTGTGTTGAGTCCTTGAAAAAATATTCTTTAAAAAATCCACGCCTTGTGTTGAGTCCTTGAAAAAATATTCTAAAAAATTCACGCCTTGTGTTGAGTCCTTGAAAAAATATTCTGAAAAATCCACGCCTTGTGTGGATGGATGGCTTGAAAAAATATTCTTTAAAAAATCCACGCCTTGTGTGGATGGATGGCTTGAAAAAATATTCTTTAAAAAATCCACGCCTTGTGTGGATGGATGGCTTGAAAAATATTCTTTAAAAAATCCACGACTTCTTTTAGTCCTTGAAAAAATATTCTTTAAAAAATCCAAGCCTTGGTTGTATGCTTGAAAAAATTTTCTTTAAAAATCCAAGATCTTAAACTATATATTTTTTAAATTGTTTTAATCTCTCCATTTGGAACACTTCAGCTTTCCACCCATGCAAAATTGATAGGGGAAATCTGTGTGTGTAAGTGTGTACCGAGTGTATGCGGATCTTTGTGATTTTTGTGTTCACAGAAATTAGTCAATAATTAATAATGTGTGCAAAGGACTAAAGTCGCTAATAGAATTTTCAGCTCACACAAACACACACACTCACTTAGTCGACTCTAGACAAATACACAGCACATATGAGGCAGGGGGACGGATGGACGAAAACAAATTCATTCATCAATCCTCATATGCACACAGAAAAATACTCCCAGGGAGTGTTTGAATTAAAGTGTTTGCTTTTTAGTTTCCACAACAACAAAAAATCCCAATAACAACATCGAGGGACCAAAACCAACACAGAAAACTTATGACGAGACTTGAACTTGATTGGTGGCGACAACGACACTCTGTGTATCCTGAATTCTTCCATTTTCTTAGCCTCAGGACAACATTTTCTATTGATTTGCCATTGTCGAAGTTGTTACTGTTTTTTGTGTTCGTTCCAAGCTCATTGGGAAAATTGTGAACAAATTGAAGGCAAAATCAAATAAAAAAAATCTTCTCAAATATGCGAAAGTGAGTGGTTAACGAGAGAATGTCAAAGAAAACGGCGCTCTGGTGAAAGGAAAACAATGAAAAATAGCAATTTCTGTATTTTCCCTAGGTCAATATCATTTGATTTGCTTTTTAAACTTCTTAGATTGGTGTAACCAATGTCCCGTCCTGTGTAACTTTAACGCATCGTTTTGTATTTCGACCGCAGTTGTGGGTAAGGGGAAACGGGAGTGAAGTGAGTGTGTGTGCCTGTGTGTATTTGGATTTCATTCCCGGTCTTGTAACTGAAGACTTTATTGACCAGGTTTTGTATGTTTTTTTATTCCCAATTGAACAGTGGTTTCTTTGGAATAAAATATTTTAAAATGCCAGGACCAATACCCTTGAAAAATAATCCTTAAAAAACCACGTCTTGTATCGACCCTTGAAAAAATATTCTTTAAAAAATCCACGCCTTATATTCCTTGAAAAAAATTATTTTTTAACAAATCCACGCCTTATTAAGGTCCTTGACTAATATTTTTTAAAAAATCCACGTCTTGTTTAGGTCCTTGAAAAAGTTTAGAAATATATCCTTTAACCATGAGACGCTCAAACCACTGTCTGTTTCGATTATTTCCATCCATTCTCTTCCCTGATTGCAAAAGGAAATTATTTTTTTCTTCGGCTACTCTATTCGTTTCATTCGCTGTTTGTATTCGCCCTGCTTTAATTCGCCAAGAGTTTCGCATTCACATTTTTGCAAACTTTGTTTTTTTTCTGTTCCCAATCCGAAGAGTTTTTGTTTTAGTTCGGAGATTGAATTTTAAATAAAAATTAAATTAACTTTTTCTACAGAGGAGCCGGTTAACTGCGAACCAGCGTCGTATTGTTTGTAAATGGATTTTTCTGTTGTAAGTGGAAAAGTTTTTTGGAATTTGGATTTTTTTTGCAAAAAAGTGTTTGTGGCCAAAAAGTTAAGCTAAGAGTACTACTAACATTGCTAGTATTTGTGTAAACAATTTACACAGGGGAATGGGAGATATTTACCAGGAGGCCACTAACACAAAATGTGATTTCTTTAAAAAACTGGTGAAGCACCAATACAAGGCGTGGATTTTTTAGAGAATATTTTTTGAGGTATCACAGGTTTAAGGACCAACATAAGGCGTGTATTTTTATAAAAATATTTTTAAAGGACTAACACAATGCGTGGATTTTTTAAAGAATTTTTTTTCAAGCCATCCATCCACACAAGGCGTCGATTTTTTAAAGAATATTTTTTCAAGCCATCCATCCACACAAGGCGTGGATTTTTTAAAGAATATTTTTTCAAGCCATCCATCCACACAAGGCGTGGATTTTTTAAAGAATATTTTTTCAAGCCATCCATCCACACAAGGCGTGGATTTTTTAAAGAATATTTTTTCAACGACCATTCAAGGCGTGGATTTTTTAAAGAATATTTTTTCAAGCCATCCATCCACACAAGGCGTGGATTTTTTAAAGAATATTTTTTCAAGCCATCCATCCACACAAGGCGTGGATTTTTTAAAGAATATTTTTTCAAGCCATCCATCCACACAAGGCGTGGATTTTTTAAAGAATATTTTTTCAAGCCATCCATCCACACAAGGCGTGGATTTTTTAAAGAATATTTTTTCAAGCCATCCATCCACACAAGGCGTGGATTTTTTAAAGAATATTTTTTCAAGCCATCCATCCACACAAGGTGTGGACTTTTTAAGGAATATTTTTTCAAGCCATCCATCCACACAAGGTGTGGACTTTTTAAGGAATATTTTTTCAAGCCATCCATCCACACAAGGTGTGGACTTTTTAAGGAATATTTTTTCAAGCCATCCATCCACACAAGGCGTAGAAATATTCTTTAGAAAATCCACGCCTTGTGTAGGTCTCTAAAAATATTATTTAAATAATCTGCGCCTTATTTGGTCCTTGAAAAATATCCTGGACACTTCAGCACCATGCCAAGTTGGATATACATGTTTTTTTACTATTCAGGATATTGTATAGATGTAAGTGTAAATTTTTGGTAGCTGCTGTTCATGCTCCTGTTTCATCTTCTTCTTTATGTTTTTATGGTTTTAACCATGTCATAAGCTTTTTAGTATTGTACACAGACATGTTCATATGACGAGTGTGATGAATGTTCGAGTGGTTGGTATTGTTGGCATTGTTTTTGTTGACAACAACAATGAACACTAAAGTTATTGTTTTATGTGCTTGACAAAAGTTCTTATGGATGGAATTTTTTTGGGGTTTCTATGTTAAACTTTTTGTTGTACATATATGACAAACACACACACACACCCATATATACCCAACAATATGACATACAATCTCTATGTGTGTGTATATACTATATTTTTAATTTTTGGTAGTTTTTGTTGCTGTAGTCAAGATTTGTCACAGTTCATAGGGAATTTGTGTGGCCTGGATAAGTGTAACCAGAACCAATCTAACTGTAACTCGGATAAGCTGTGTATGTACGCTGCAAGTTATTAGTTTAAGATAAACTAAAGCGGGGGGAGGGGGATCTGACAGCCAGCCAGCCAGCCAGTTCATATTTACAGTACTAGTTGTGTGTTATAGTATGGTATAGTACAGGGTATATTTGTATGTATGTGAGTTGGGTGAAGGTGTACTTACACTTTAGATTAAAATATTTTTAAACAATAGACGACTTATTAGATTTACGTATAAAATTTTAACCTTTTCTCTGTGCACACACACATACACAAACTAAAGGAATTAGGGTTTAGTTTGTGTGTTGGTATTGTAACAATGCAAGTGATATGGCTTTTGATGACGAATATTTTATGGATATTTGACTCCGGGGGGGTTAATATATAAATATTTGAATAAATACAAGGGGGCTATGAGTTATTGGAGTAAATATTATATATTTACTGGTGTGCTTTAATATAAAATCTCAAATATTTTCGTAAAGGTGTAATTTTAAAGAACATAAATTATATTATTAATAAAATATTAAAATATTAATATATTATTATATTAAATTATAAACATACAAATTGTATTAAACCAGTAAGGAAAGTAGTAAAGCCGGACGAGGCCGACTATATGACACTTTTTACCACTTTGGGTATATTCAAGAGATGGATCCTTACAGACGTCGCATTTTTGAAGGAAAGACTATTGGTATGTGAACCGACTTGAGGGGACCTCCCCCATTCTCGATTTAAAATTTTCAAGATTTTCATTGGGCTGGTAAATTAATACCAATGTATGTTATGGTTTGTAACTTTACACATATATAATTGAAAATTTAAAAGACAAGAGAAATAATTTGCGAAATTTGGTTGTTGTTTTTGGCGATTAAAGAATAGTCTTTTTTTTGATGGCGGGCAGGATAACTCCTCACTGGAATATCGGAATCCGGAAATTCCAAAAGTGTTTGAAAGAAAATATGTCTTGCTCTCGTATGAACTACATATTGACTTCGCACAAAAATTAACAAAATGGTGGACCTTTTTTTGGAAATTCTCCTATTTTTGACCACAAACTAAGTTAAAAAACAATGAAGTTCTTCACAGATTTATTGCGTTAGCATCAAGCGACGGCAAGAGTGGTTCTCAAACTTTAAAGGCGTTTTTCTCGAAACAGTAATTTTACGAATGGCGGGCACGATAACTCAAAAACTAATAATTCAATTCGTTTTAAATATTAACACATTTTTTGTACGTACATTAGCCCTTAGAATGATTCTATGAACAATTCGAGTTCCCACTTTTCAAAAAAAATATTTTTTCCCTATAACATGATTTTGATTCAGTTGGCTCGCTTTTGCATGCCTTTTGAGCTGGGTCAGCTCGATACGTCTGACTATGTCGATGTCCGAGAATAGGTGGTACAACTCATGGTTAATTCGACGGCGATATTCACCGTCGAGGTTGATCAGCCCATAGATCTTTCAGACAATTTTTTCTCTCAAAAACTCCAAGAGCTGCTTTAGACCCATACAACTGCACCGGTCGTATCAGCGTCTTGTAGAGTTTGAGTTTGGTATGGCGAGAGGTGGTCTTGTTCTTAAATTGCTTACTCAGACAATAGTAGCATTTGTTGTCCAACACTATCCTTCTCCGAATTTCAAAACTGATGTCATTAGTTTTATTTATGACGTTACCGAGGTATATAAAATCGCTCACTACCTCGAAGGTGTAGTTCTCAAGTTCCACAGTTGGTCCGAGTCTACTGGACGTCTTGCGCGTTGATAACATCAGCTTGGTCTTCTCGCTGTTTACTGCCACACCCACTTTGGCAGAAAGATCTATGGGCTGACCAATTCGTTCAAAGGTGGCTGTTACATCTCTCAATGTTCGATCCATTATGTCGATGTCATCGGCGTTGGAGAGTAACATATACTGTACAGAGTGACAAAAGGTCAAACGACAAACAGTCACCTTGTCTGAATTTTCGTTCGGTATTGAAGGGCTCCGAGAGGTCCTTTCCGGCGTTAACTACTGAACTTAACCTGCATAGGCGTATTAATTTTGCAGGAATGCCAAACGTAGACAAACACCTTTGAACGGAAAGTGGTGGAATTCGGCTTTATATTCGAGGAATAGATGAAATATATCGATGAGATTTTCCAGGCCTGAAGCCACATTGGTATAGTCTAATAATGTATTTGACCATTGGTTTCAGTCGTTAAACAGTACGCTGGATAACACTTCATATGCGATGCTCCTTCCCATCGCATTCCTCTAAAGTTCCAATCATTGGGCATGCATTCCTCTAGCCAAATTATACAAATCGGCTGGTGAATGCTCCTGATCAGCACCTGACCACCGGTCATGAATAGTTGGGCTGGTAATTCATGAGCCCCTTCTGCTTTATAATTCTTCAGCCGATTAATTGCTATTCCTACCTCATCTTGGCTAGGTGGTATACACTCTATATCGTCATATTTTATTGGTTCTGAGGCCACTATTTCGTACCAGGAATTTTGCAAAATGCTCCTTCCAGATCCTCAACACACTATATTTATCTGTCATCAGGTGTGATACACCAAAGCCTTCAGCTTGATGTTTTACTGGTTGTTTTTGCAAAATAGTCAGGCTGAATCCCAGTTTGTTGTTTTTATAAAAAACAACTATTTATTAGTGGGGAATGTATGGCATTGTTTGCCGAGGGGTAAGGCGGGGAAGACTATAGTTTCGGATCACGCCACTGATCCTCATCAGTTCCCTTAGTTTTTTGTTGGGATATTCTCCCCAGAAGCTATTGCTTCTATACAAAAAACCTTTCATACCCAAATGTCTCTTGTAACAAAGCGAAGTACTTAGCTGACCAACGACATAAACTGCATGAGAATTTCGCTGGAGCCTCACTTCGAGGTTAAGGAATTTACAAACAATACCACACCTTTCCCACTGTTGTGTGCTGTCACATCGCGACAAATGCACACAACGACTTTGTTGGTGTTGCTAGTATACTGCAATGATGAGGATCAGAGGCGTGATCCGAAACTATAGTCTTCCCTGCCTTACCCCTCGGCAAACAATGTCATACATTCCCACTAATAAATAGTTGTTTTTTATAAAAACAACAAACTGGGATTCAGCCCATTTTGCAAAAACAAAATACAAATGGTATACCAAATAAACCGCCAACACTACTGAAGTTTTACTGGTTGATAAAATTTTCGGACTTCGTTCTGACTCCTGTATATCTCAATTTGCTCCCGCTCACGTTTTTCTTGTTCTTTCTTCTTTTGTCTGAAAATACGTTTCCCCTCTCTCTTTTTCTTCCGATAATTCTTCATCGCTACTGTTTGCAGGGTTGCGCTGCGTTTTTCACCTAAGTAACATTACGACACTTCTGATCGTACCATGGGGTTCTTGATGGTGGTCTTTGGTACCCAATTGTTGATTTTGCAGAACTTTTTAGGGAGTGGCCAATACTTTGTTATTCTTTATATTATTACCGGGACAAGAAGTGCTATCGTCAAGTACGTGGGTAGTAGGCGAAGTAGGCTTCTGCTACCTGTCGTGTTTGCAGCTTTTCGACGTCAAGTTTCCGTGTTATATTCAGATCGCCACTTTGCTGCTACGAAACTTGGTACTGGTCCGAATTGATATTCTCTCCTCGGATCGATGGAACGTCTAACACACCTTGTATCACAACATGATCAATTTGATTCCTCGTTGTTTGATCGGAAGAAATCGAGGTGGCCTAGTGTATATTGAGATACTTGAATCTGATGCTACTAACTGCCATGTTTTTTGCTGCCGCGAAGATAATCAACATCATACCGTCAACATCATATGTTTCTTCATAGAGGCTGAATTTTCCGACGGTGGGGCCAAAGATATTTTCACTTCCGATTTTTGCATTAAAATCTCCTAGCAGAATTTTAATGTTATGACCAGGGCTTCTGTTATGTTCATCTTTGTCTTCCTTCGGAGAATGGGCGCGAATGTGACTAATGTATAATAACTTCGCTTTTATACCGATTATAGCAATTCGCTCATCTACTGGAGTGAATCTGGAGACGGGATCTATTATTCTCCTGTTAACCAAAAATCCAAATCCAAATTATGTTTCATGGCAGCTATAATACAGTGTGTAATCATCTGATTTACTTATGCCAGTCCCTTTCCATTGCATTTCCTGTAAGGTAATAATATTGGCTTTGTACTTTTAAATATCTCAATCTTACACCTCAACAGTGATCCTGACTCCAAATTTCGTGATTCTAACTCTATTGATTTACCTAAAATTCAAATTGTACCAAATATAGTACCATTTAGTACTCATAAGTATTAAATTCTTAAACTGAATCCTGACCCCAAACCCACACCCCTACAGTGATCTAGACTCCAAATTTCATTATTCCCGCTCTATCGGTTCACGCAAATCCAAACTGTACCGATTATAGTACGATTTAGTACTTTTCGTACACATAAGTAACAAAATTTCCAAAACTACGTTCATATACAAATCCTACACTCCGACGGTAATGTTAATTGCAATTTTCAGGATTCCACCTCGTTTCTGTATCTCCCAATTAAATTTGTATCAAATATAGTACTTTTCGTACACATGTGTACACGCTTTCAAAACCATATCCTGGAGTAGACCCTGCATCTCAACCCTTATTCGCATTCCAAATTTCAAGTTTTTAGCTCTAGCATGTGAATCTACGAAATTGTACTAAATTTAGTACTTTTCGCATACTTTTAGTTCGAATGCCCAAAAAACCCTTTGCCATATCTATTCTACACTCCATCAGTAACCCTCATTTAAAATTTAAGAGTTCTAGCTCTACCGGTTCGCCAAATACAAATGGTATCACATTTAATACTTTTTAGTACTTTTCGTATCGCTCTAGTACACTTTATCTGTCACCTTTGGACCAAGAGTGACCTTCACCAAAAATTTCAAGATTATAGCTTCAACCGTTTCGCCTGGGCGTTGATGAATCGTTAAATCAGTCAGCCAATCACTTTATTTATACCCTTCACCACACTGTGGTACAGGGTATTATGTCTTTGTGCATATGTTTGTAACAGGCAAAAATAATCGAGATAGACCCATGGTTCTTTTTGAGAATATGCATAGAATCACTTTCTGAGTCGATTTATGCATGTCCGTCTGTCCGTCCGTCCATGTATTTTTGTTAACAGGTCGCATTTATGATCCGATTTGGATGAAATTTGGCACAGGTCACTTAATTGGCCCAAGAACGAAACCTGTTGAAATTGGAGAAAATCGGTCCACGTTTAGGCATAGCTCCCATATAAGGGTACCCCAAATTTTTCGGTATTTTGAGGTTCTTGAGCGCGTTTTTTAACTGAATTCGCTGAAATTTGGTACATTGAGTTCTTATTGGGTAGTAAATCTCCCTACCAAAAATTATAAATAAAGGTCCATTTTTTCGGATAGCCCCCATATAAGGGTACCCCCAAAATTTTCGGTATTTTGAGGTTCTTGAGCGCGTTTTTTAACTGAATTCGCTGAAATTTGGTACATTGAGTTCTTATTGGGTAGCAAATCTCCCTACCAAAAATTATAAATAAAGGTCCATTTTTTCGGATAGCCCCCATATAAGATTACCCCCAATTTTCGGTATTTTGGGGGTTTTGATAGCATTTTTCGACCGAATTTGCTGAAATTTGGTACTTTGTGTTCTCATTGGGTAGCAAATTTCCCTACCAAAAATTAAAAATAAATGTCCATTTTTTCGGATAGCCCCCATACAAGGGTACCCCCAATTTTCGTTATTTTCGGGTTCTTGGGCTTGTTTTATAACTGAATTCTCTGAAATTTTGTACATTGGGTTCTTATTGGGTTAAAAATTATAAATATAGGTCTAGTTTTTTCTGGTAGTCCCCATATAACGGTACCCCAAATTTTTGGTATTTTGGGGGTTCTGATCGTATTTTTCAACCAAATTGACTGTAATTAAGTACGTCGAGTTCTTATTAGGTAGCACATCTCTACACTATAAATATTGGTCAATTTTTTCTGGTAGCCCCCAGGTTTTGAGGTTCTTGAACCATTTTTTTTTTTTGGCACAGGATATTATGTTTTTGTGCATATGTTTGTAACAGGCAGAAGGAAACGAGACTGACACATACGACTTCTGTTAGGATTCATTTGTTGAATATACTCAAAGTGGTGAAGGGTATCATATAGTCGGCCCCGTCCGACTTTACTACTTTCCTTACTGGTTTTTTATTAGTATAGATTTTGTTATGTCCTGTCCTGTTATTAATTTAAGGTTGAAATTAAGTGAAAATAAAAAAAAATCGATTTTTTGAAACTGAGAATGGGAGTAGGGTCCCTTCAATGTATAAAAAGTTCGGTTCGGCTGTATTCAACCCCGGTTTTACTTGTTACAATTCTAGACCGATTGCGTGCGCAATACATTATTATTCTTCTCTACAGCATATTGGCAATTCTTTTTACCCAGGCTTGAATAAATACTACCAAATGCAGCTAAGGTTATCTAGTCTTCTTTTTTTTCGGTCAACATGAAGGCGGATTTTATATTTTAATTTTTTTCTATAAAATCTAAAAAAAAATAATAATTACAATTTGGAAATCATTTGTCTAAATGGAAAAAAATTCACACAATTAGTTGTCTTAAAAGTACATAAGACCTAAAGAAAAAAGAAAATAAAAGAAAGAAAGACGTCTTATATGGCCAACAAAAAGATCAAGAAAACTGAATGCAACGCAAAACGATCAAATGGACATTAAGTTGTGTAAAACCTCCAACAATCTACAAAAAAATAATTACAGGCAACCGATACTGTTTCCGTTTCAAAAAAACATGGTTCTCTCATAACAATGAATGAATTCAATAAAGCATTTTAATATTTCTCTCTCATGCTCACTCTTTGTGTCTCTTTCTCTGTGTTAAATACCTACAAGAGATAATCCTGTCTTAGCCTTGTTGTACATCATCGTCATCATTGTCCACATCGAAAGTGGCAATCCTGCAAAAAGGCCATTTTCAATTGACCGTAAAAACGGCCAATTGAAAATGGCAAAAAAAAACAGAAAACAATAAGAAAATAAAACGAGCCTTTGATCGCCCACCTGAAGAGAGCGGGAGAGAGAGTGAGCTTAAATATTTAACAACATGTGGGTACATGTGATCTTTGTTGTCTATAGAAATAAAAGAAGGTGTATTGTTTAATTTTTCCCAAACATATTTATTAAAACGGCATGAGGTAGGGTCGGTCAATCGGCCAGACGTATATATGGTTGGCTGATAGATCGTTTTGCCCAGTGGTCTTACCACCCAACCTATGTGGCCTAGTTTTAATTCTCAGTTGTTCTTATTGTTCTCTCAGCGGACAATGGGAATTGGGCCTGGTGCAAAGTAGTAACAAAAAATATTTCTACTCTGTTTCTTATTTACTCAGTGGAGGTAATTATTAGAGAGATTAGCACTTCCCATAAATATAAGTCTCTTGGTGGATATCCAATCGATCCGAAAATCGCTTTGGAAATTTTTAACATTTCACATTTGCCAAAAAAAGCAAATTAAAAAGGAAATCCATATCCCGATTTCTTCCTAAAGATAAAACCTTTCTTTTTGATCTCCACCAATATTATTTTTTATTGATCTGCTTTTGCCTTTGGCTGGCTCCCCCTCCAATTCTCGCTCACACTGCTGTTAAGCTGTTATTTATTTGTATTTGTAAATGAAATTATTTCAGCAGTTGTCAGCCTTTCCATAATCCTTTCACTTTGCAATTATACTCTAGACCAAAAGGGAATGATTGCACAGGACACCTTTTTTTTTGAGCAGTGGGTTGGTGTTGGCGAAGTGTGTGTTTGTAGGGCGATTTTCAATAGAAAACATTTCCAAATATTTGTGGAAAACGTTTGAAAATGCTACTGTGTGAAGTGATGAGGTGCAGAAGAAGCCTTAGGATCCCAATACTGCAACCCTTTTCTTTTTGCCTTCAGATGCAACACTTAAGTGTTTGCTCTTGGCCAGGGAAGCCTTTCATGTGTGTGTTTGTGTGATCTTTGCAATCTATGGCCTCTTAGGGCAAAGAAAAACAAAAATCGAAGGAAACAATCCATCCATCCATAAAGCTGAAGAAATATCAGCATCATCACCAGCAATGTAAAGAGTTTAAATAAACAAATATTTAATTTTGTCTGCGTGTTTTTCTGTCAGTTGGAGTTGCATCCTTTTTTTTTTTTTGTTCTGTAATTGCTGCCGAGGATCCCAAAACTATGGTTTCTGTTGTGGTTTCAGAATTTTTTTTTTTGCCTTTGGAAAATTATTATTAGTCGTGTTTGTTTTGTTTTATTTGTAAATGATTTGTTTTTTTCTTCTATTTTATTTTAGTCTCCAAAATTCGGCATGTTTACAAATATTGAAGGTAAGAAAAATTCTTGGAAATGCCCCCAGATGATTTTTGGTCTATTGATATTTACATTTTGTCTTTAGGTTTTATTATGATTTTTATCTATTTAATATTGACTTTAAAAATATGTTAGAAAAATGTTTGATTTCCTATCCTTTTTATTTTGTGATCCATAGGATACTATGATTTGACTCATTATTATTAGACACAAAAATGTGCCCTCAGGCTGAATTTAATCTTCGATAAGATAAAAACAATCTCCAAATCGGGACTTAATTCCTTTCGGTATTTTGAAAAAAAAAACAGAAAGGAAATATCAAAAGTCGGAAGGAACCGACTATACATGTTTACCACTTTGAATACATGCACGAGCTGATAATGTGCACAACATCCTGTAGATAGAATCTTTGGAAAACCTTTGAAATGAAATCGGGCGAAACAAAATTTTGTGATCTACATAGATATATGAACCCATAAAAAAACATACACATACCATTCTAAAATCTATGAAAAATTGCATGTCAATCCGGCATACTTGGATTTTTGGTGTAACATTTGTATAAAATCCACAAAAGTTATATATGGGAGCTATTTGTAAATCTTAAACCGATTTCAACAAAACTTCGTAGACATCAAACTGGACATAATACAGTATGCTGTGTAAAATTTTGTCTCAATCGGACAATTATTGGGACTTTGGTGCACCATTTATATAAAATCGGACGAAACTATATATGGGAGCTATATCTAAATTTAAACCGATTTTAACAAAATTTCACAGATGTCACACTAGATTTACTTTGCAAAATTTTGTCTCCATCGGACAAATATTGGGAGTTTGGTGCAACATTTACATAAAATCGGACGAACATATAGGAGCTATATCTAAATCTGAACCCATTTCACAGACGTCAAACTGGATTTACTTCAGTACGCTGTGCAATTGGACAAATATTGATAGTTTGGTGCACCATTTACATTAAATCGGACGAAAATATATATGACAGCTATATCTAAATGTGAACCAATTTTCTCCAATTTCAATAGGGTTCGTCCTAAGGCCAAATAAATGACATGTGCCAAATTTCATCCAAATCGGAGCATAAATTCGACCTGTACTTTGTTTACAATTTGACATCAACAGACGGACGGACATGTATAAAAAAAAGGCATTACAAACATATGCACAAAGACATAATACCCTGCACCACAGTGTGATGTGAGGTATAAACAGTAAGCGGAGCGGACGGGACCGACAATATAATGCCCTACAGAATGAAGTCCGGAAACTTTGGCAAACCATACCACACCATACATGGACCATACCAATGCGGCTTCGACATTATTGGCAAATACACCATTGACCAGATTTTCACGCTGAGCCAAATCCTGGAAAAGACACCGAAAAACACATCGACAGCCTTATCCCCTTAGAGGTGTTTAAAGCCATGTCTGCGTTCGGCATTGCTGCGAAAGTAATGCGGATATGCAAGATAAATTTAACTGGCACAAGGTTAGCAGTTAAAGTGGGAAAGGAGTTATCGCAGCCTTTCAATACCAAACGAGTATTCAGACAAGGTGACAGTATGTCGTCTGATCTGTTTAACATCCAGCTGGAAAAGGTCATACGGGAGGCAAAGGTGAACAGCAGTGGCACTCTGAACACCAAACAGCATATGTTACTCGCTTACGCTAACGACATGGACCTAATGGGTCGAAAATTGGAGCGGTAACACCCACCTTTGAACAAATTGAGAAGGAATCTGATAAAGTAGGCCTAGCAGTAAATGTCGAGAAGACCAAACTGATGATATCTATGCGCAATATACATCCAGTAGACTCGGACCAACTGTGGAATTTGAGAACTACACCTTTGAGATAGTGAAAGATTTTATATATCTCGGTATCGCCATAAATAAAACGTATGACATCAGTTTTGAAATTCGGAGAAGAATAGTGTTGGCCGACAGATGCTACTATGATCTAAGTAAGCAATTTAGAAACAAGGCCACCTCTAACCAGACCAAACTCAAACTCTACAAGACGCTGGTACCACCCGTGCTGGTGTATGGATCAGTAGCATGAGTACTTGCACAATTAGCTGAGGCAGGTTTTGGAGTGTTTGGAGCAAAAAAAAAAATCTTCGAAAGATCTACGGACCGATCTGCATCGACGGTGAATATTGGCGTCGAATGAAACATGAGTTGTTCCATCTATATCGCCATAGTCAGTCGTATCGAGCTGCAGTGACTATGGTGGCTAGATGGCCATGTTGGATGAGAATACCCCGGCTCAAAAGGCATATAAAAGCGAGCCTACTGATGATTCACGCAGAAGGTGAAGGTCACGAACCCGATGGAAAGATCTAGTAGAAGACAATATCTCGGAAAATGGTCTTTCAAATTGGATGAGACGTGCACAAGACCGACGGGCCTGGAATTCTTTTTTAAGCTCGGCTTATTGAATAACCGTTCTGTCATAAGCAAGATAAGTATGTACCGAGTAAGAAATGTTCATTCATCGCTGAAGAAAATTTGGTTTGAAAATTCTCCATTGCCTGTTGTTCAAGCACCCATTTCGCAAATCTAGGACGTTGTGAATGGTCAGGTGGGTTCAGTATTTACTTTTTGGGACTGGACTTTATATGGATGTACGCGTAGATGTAACTGCCAACTAGGCCATAATGTACCGTAATGACATTAATTCCTGCGAACGACTAGTAATTTACAAATTCGGGTCTTCGGCAACGCTTTCACTTACAACAGGGATATTTTCAGCGAAACGTGGGAAACGATGATTATTCACAACCCTAATCTCCTCTTAAAGGTCAATATGTGGCAGACATACAGTGGGATATCGCTAAGACGACAGATAATTGGGGAAAAATGAATCCATTTTTTTTTCGGCAAATGGCTGTACTGATAGATTTCTCGTAAAGTATCGATCAAACTATTTCAGATTTATGCTCGTTGAAAGGGTGACATTTCGCAGTAAAAAAATATTTTGTTTTTTTATACCCTTCACCACACTGTGGTACAGGGTATTATGTCTTTGTGCATATGTTTGTAACAGGCAAAAGGAAACGAGATAGACACATGGTTCCTTTTGAGAATATGCATAGAATCACTTTCTGAGTCGATTTATGCATGTCCGTCCGTCCGTCCGTCCGTCCGTCCGTCCGTCTGTCCGTCTGTCCGTCTGTCCATGTTAAATTGTAAACAAAGTACAGGTCGCATTTATAATCCGAATTGGATGAAATTTGGCATAGGTCACTTATTCGGCCCAAGGACGAACCCTATTGAAATTGGGAAAAATCGGTTCAGATTTAGATATAGCTCCCATATATATATTTAACCGATTTAATGTAAACGGTCCCTATATATCTTTCGATTTGCACGAAATTTGGTACAGCCTAATCATTTAGGTCTAGAATGATGTCTGCCAAGTTTCGTGAAAATCGGTCCAGATTTAGATATAGCTCCCATATATAGTTTCGTCCGATTTCATGTAAATGGTGCCCCAAAGTCCCTATATATCTTTTGATTTGCACGAAATTTGGTATAACGTGCTGAATTAAGCCTAGAGTGATGTATGCCAAGTTTGGAGAAAATCGGTCCCGATTTAGATATAGCTCCCATATATAGTTTCGTCCGATTTCATGTAAATGGTGCCCCAAAGTCCCTATATATCTCTCGATTTGCACGAAATTTGGTACAGCCTAATCATTTAGGTCTAGAATGATGTCTGCCAAGTTTCGTGAAAATCGGTCCAGATTTAGATATAGCTCCCATATATAGTTTCGTCCGATTTCATGTAAATGGTGCCCCAAAGTCCCTATATATCTTTTGATTTGCACGAAATTTGGTATAACGTGCTGAATTAAGCCTTGAGTGATGTATGCCAAGTTTGGAGAAAATCGGTCCAGATTTAGATATAGCTCCCATATATAGTTTCGTCCGATTTCATGTAAATGGTGCCCCAAAGTCCCTATATATCTTTCGATTTGCACGAAATTTGGTACAGCCTAATCATTTAGGTCTAGAATGATGTCTGCCAAGTTTCGTGAAAATCGGTCCAGATTTAGATATAGCTCCCATATATAGTTTCGTCCGATTTCATGTAAATAGTGCCCAAAGTCCCTATATATCTTCTGATTTGCACGAAATTTGGCATAACGTACTGAATTAAGCCTAGAGGGATGTCTGCCAAGTTTGGAGAAAATCGGTCCAGATTTAGATATAGCTCCCATATATAGTTTCGTCCGATTTGATGTAAATGGTCCACCAAAGTCGCTAAATATCTTCCGATTTGCACGAATTTTGGCATAACGTACTGAATTGAGTCTAGAATGATGTCTGCCAAGTTTCGTGAAAATAGGTCCTGATTTAGATATAGCTCCCATATATAGTTTCGTCCGATTTCATGTAAATGGTGCACCAAAGTCCCTATATATCCTTCGATTTGCACGAAATTTGGCATAACGTACTTAATTGAGCCTAGAATGATGTCTGCCAAGTTTCGTGAAAATCGGTCCAGATTTAGATATAGCTCCCTTTTATTATAGATTGATTTTAAGTAATTGACGTACTAAGGAACCAATTGGAATAAAACGTTCTGAAAGTTGTATAACCTAACCTGTGACAAGTTTGTTTGAAATCGCTCAATATTTGGATAGAGCTTCCATATATATTTTCGCCCGATTTCTAGTAAATTGGGCATCAAACTCCTCATGTTAGTCAGATTGACATCAAATTTTGCACAACTTAAAAAATTGAGCATAGAATTACGTAGTTGCGTTTTCTAGAAGTGCAGACATAGCCCAACGGATGACCTATTTATATTTGTTTGAAGTCGATTGACATACTTTATGGATAGATCTAGGTAGATTCACATTTAGATAAATATCACATTTTTTTCATCCAATTTTATGTTATAGTCCTGCTTAATATACCCATAGTGGTGAAGGGTATCATATAGTCGGCCCCGTCCGACTTTACTACTTTCCTTACTGGTTTTTTTTTTGTTTGAGTTGCAGGGTGTTAAAAATGAAAGTGAACAAAGAGAAAATTCGGTACATTTTATAGATTTTCTTTGACAAATGTGAAAATGCAAGCCAAGCGGCTAAAATTATGAATGACGTTTATGGTTCCGATACTGTAACGGCCAATTATGTGCAATTTTAGTTTCGTAGATTCCATTCAGGAATTTTGGATATTAAAGATGCACCTCGCACCAGAGATGGTCCGTTAGAAACAGTGACGTAAATGACATACATTTTCGACGTATATTACATACGTCGGAAACCCACCCAAAACCATTAGGTTTTTGACAAAATACCTATTTCCATTAATGAATTTGAAAATTACGTATGCTTTACTGAAATCCATATAAAATTTCAAAAAATTTTTCTCCAAAAAGTTTAGAATTTTGTATTAGTTCTAGTAAGGAAAAGCCAGATATATGTAAAAATAATATGTATTTTTTGAAAATAACGGTATATGGTAATAATATTCGAATAAATGACGTTTTCTATATTTACTACATTTTATACAGGTATATGACGTTTTCGACGTTTACACCTTTTTGACAGTCGAAAACCTAAAAATTCCTCATACGGATCATCCTTTCCTCGCACAGGTAGGCCGGTTTTCGAAAATGTCGATAAAATCGGAGAAATAATCGATGTTTACCGGCATGTTAGCAGTCGTAACATCGCCCAGTAGCTAAAAATCAACCATAATACAGTTTTAAACCATTTACACACAGCTGGATTCAAAAAGAAGCTCGATGTTTGGGTGTCACACCAATTAGGCTAAGCCACACACATCTACTCGCCTGAAACTTCGGGAGCTTGTTTGGGAAGTTTTAATGCATCCGCCATACAGTCCGGACTTGGCATTAAGCGATTATCATATTTTTCTTGCATTGCGAAATTTCATTAATCATAAAAAATTGGTACTGAGCTTTGTCTTACTAGCTCTATTATAAGCTTTCCTTGCAGCCTTCCGCAAGGTAGCAAGGTCCTGTGACCACCATACCGGCTGAGATTTCTTCCCAGGGTATGTTAGAGGACAAGATACCTCATAGCTCTCCAGAAGAGTGGCCGTGACATTTTTCACAGCTAATTCAACATCCTCAACCGTTTTGAGATCATTACGATCCCGAAAAGAGGCTGCTGTTTTAGCTTTGAATTTGTCCCAGTTCGTCTTCCGAGGATTCCTATAAGGTTTCTGTTTAGCTCTAGAGGTAGGAATCTGGAAGGATATGAGTCTATGATCCGAGAAGGAACATTTCTCAGACACCTCCCAGTTTACGACCCCAGAGTCGTCCATATTTGTGAGGGTTATATCGATGACTTCACCTCTCACCCTATTAACAAAAGTTGGTGTATTGCCTCTATTACAAATTCTAAGATTATAGCTAAGTATAAACTCGAAGATGGACTCACCTCTTGTGTTTGTGTTGCTGCTTCCCCAATGAAAGTGATGTGCGTTGGCGTCACATCACATGATGATATCACCAACTCTGCTCATCTCCTCCAATAGGCGGCATACAACAGTGCCGGGTGGGTCAGGAGCTTCATAGGGAAGATAGACGGCAGAGACTATCAGTGGCTTCGTGGTACCTCTGTCTAGTCTTGCTGTCGTCATATCTCCATTGCTGAAATTAGAAAGAAGCATTAAATTTAACTCCTTTTTAGCAAGAATACACGTTCTCACCTTCTCTCCATTGGAGGTAGACAAAAGCGTGTATTTGGTGTCGCCCAGTCCAGTCACCTTACCTTTGTACAGGTAAGGTTCCTGGATGAGCGCCACGTCGATGTTTGAGGAAGAAAGGGTGAGTAGCAGTTCAGCAGCTGCTGCTCTACAGTGATGCAGATTAATCTGAATCACGTTAAGCGCTTGCTGCTGCCTGCCTATTGTTTTGGAGTGGTGAGGCGGAAACAAAGTTTCCCCATTCCAAAAACAAGCTCACCCTTGTTCTTCCTCAAGTACTCCTCTTCCGCAGAGTCAGTTGCGAACTTCCCGACTACACCGCCGTTCCTTTCAAACGAGGCGAGGATTCTCCACCTCCTCGTCTGAAGGCCGTCGTTCTGCTTCTCCAATAACCTCAGTGTCTTCTCCAGCCCCTTGAAAGGTTTTGGGATAAACACCGAGGTTACCATACCGCTCGGTATCTCTCGAACCGCTACGGCTGCCAGCTTTTATTAGGTTTTAACACTTTTTGTCCCAATGTTCTCCTTGGTTGTAACATTATTGATTTTTGCATAGATTTCGGTACGAATAAAATTCGTTTTGGGCACGAAAGCCCTTGGCGAGTGTATTACCTAAAAATCCAGTGGGGCAATTATCAAAATATGATTGATTTCCAAATATCCTACAAAAATATCGCTCAGAATATTTCAGATAGTGTCCTCAATGACATAAAATCGATATTCGCATGTTTTCATCGTTCTTTTCCACTTTTACCCGATCCTTAATAAGAGAACCTTATATCTACGAATACTAAAGAATTTGGTATAAATTGTAGATTATGCAGAACTATACATTTTTGAAAAATATTTTGTTTTCGAAAATCTACGATTATAAATGAACGCTCTAAAAAATATTTTTGAAATATAAATCCACTTGTTCTGGTGTGATGCCAAATGTCCGAACCTTCTATTTTTTAGGAATATTTCATATCACACCAGTTGATCAGTGATTATTTCTACACGCACAACTTATAATAAGAACATTAAAAAAAATGCATCAGCAATTTCTGTCATCAGCACAATTAAATTTCTCTTATCCTTCCTTATCTTAATTAAATTTTTTTTCATCGCCAGTTAAAAACACCATTTGCCTTTTTTCGGGTAGTGTGAACGTTGGTTGGTTAATAATAATGAGATTAGTTGTGTTTATGACTCAAAATCATCAACTCCTTTTGTAGAGACTGGAAAATATTGTTTTGAGAAATTTTCGATTCAAGTTTGAAATCGCTACCCCAATCTCCCACTCTAACTCCAACATGAGACTGCAAATGACAAGTTAATAAGATTTTTTCTGAAGTGAGTGTTGGCGTGCTCTTGTGGCGCTGGTGGTTGGTTAGCTTCTAAACACAATGATTGTCATCATCATAATTGACTCCTGTCAGTTTTTTCCCTTTCTATTGTTTTCCGTTGCCTTTGAAAGATTTCACAATAAAAGTCTTTTAATAATTTTCACACTCCCCTTTTTGTGGGTTTTTATTGTTTTATTATTTCTTTGAAAAGAGGCATGATAAATAAAATTTTTTAAGGATGAACACAAGGCGTGGATTTTAAAAAGAATATTTTTCAATCAACCAAGGCATGGATTTTTTAAAGAACATTTTTTCAATCAACCAAGGCGTGGATTTTTTAAAGAATATTTTTTCAACGACCATCCAATCAGACTGGGTGACGTAGGCATGATATGGTTTTAATTGATTGCCTTTAACATGGCTCTGATTGGCTTTAACATGGCGACGTCCAAGCTTATCTTGGTCCCTCTTTCATCTCAATTGTGGACACTTACCTCCCCGCTGTGTCACCTGGGGTAGCTATTTTCATCACCCGTTGAAATAGTGAGTTAATATGTGCCGCGAGTTCACCCATAAGAACTATAAAAAATTGGGTGAGGCGTCCGGTTAGTTTCCCACACTCGGAAAACCCCTCCTACTATGAAAAAGCAAAGAAAAAGAAAACTAAATCCCCCTAATGATGACGATCCCCGCAAACGTATAACGGACCACGATCTGCGAATCTGCACTTGGAATGTGCGTACCTTGTACAGAACAGGCGCAATTTTCGCTTTGGCGGATGTACACAAGAAGTAGAAAGCCGGTATTATTGCCTATTTAATAAAAGACCTTGTCTCCAGATTCACTCCAGTAGATGATCGAATTGCTATAATCCGCATAAAAGCGAAGTTCTTCTACATCAGTCTTATTTGCGCCCATGCTCCGACCGAAGACAAAGATGAACAGACCAAAGAAATGTTTTAAGAGAGCCTAGAAACATCATATGACCGCTGCCCTGGCCATGACATTAAAATTCTGCTAGGAGATTTTAATGCAAAAATCGGAAGGGAGAATATCTTTGACCCCACCGTCGGAAAATTCAGCCTTCATGAACAAACACCCTACAACGGTATGAGGTTAATTGACTTTGCGGCAGTAAAAAACATGGAAGTTAGCAGCACCAGATTCAAGCATCTCGATAAACACCACGCCACCTGGATTTCTCCTGATCAAGCGACGAGAAATTAAATTGATAGACGGAAGGCATTCATCCAGTGTATTAGACCTTCGATCGATCCGAGGAGCGAATATCGATTCGGACCATTACCTTGTAGCAGCCAAGGTCCGCACTCGTCTTAATGTTGCACAAACAACACGGAAACTAGACGTCGAAAAGCTGAAAACACAACAGGTAGCAGATGCCTGCTCCGCTCAACATACCTACCTGCTTGACGACAATGGCAAAGAATTGCCCACTCCCTACAACCTGCAGGAAAAGCAACACTTGGATACCAAAAACCACCACCATCAGGAGTGTCGTAATGCTACTGATCTGAAGAACGCAGCGTATAGGGCAACCCTGCAGACAGTAGCAATACGTAGTGCGATGCAGAATTTTCGGGAGAAAAAGAGAGAGGAGAAACGTGTTATCAGAAAAAAAGAAGAAAGAACAAGAAAAACGTGAGCGTGACAAAATCGAGATGTACAGGAGTTAGAATGAAATCCAGAAATTTTACCAACGAGTAAAACACCAAACCGAAGGTTTTGGTGCAGGCACATCCTCCTGTAGAGATGAAGAAGGAAACCTGGTGACAGATGCAGACAGCGTGTTGAGGAACTAGGAAGGAGGATTTTGAAAAGCTTCTGGTATCAAACAGTGGCGGTGAAGAAGATACCCCAGAACCTATAAGAGATGATGGTGTAGAGTGTATTCCACCTAGATAAGAATAGCAATCGGCTGATGAATAATAAAGCAGCAGGTGCCGATGGTTTACAAGCCAAACTATTCTAGACTGGTGCTCAGATGCTGGTAAGGAGCATGCACTAGCTGAATAGTACAATTTGGTTAGGGGAAAGCATGCCCAATGATTGGAACCTCAGCATCCTATGTGTCGTGCACAAAAATATCGATACCGAGCGAGGATTCAGACAAAGTGACTGTTTGTCGTGTGACCTTTTTAACATCCTGCTGGAAAAGGTCATACGAGACACAAAGGTGAACAGAAATGACTCTCTGTACACCAAGCGAGCGGACACCTATGAACAAATTGAGAAGGAGTCTGCCAAAGTGGGTTTGGAAGTAAACGGCGTGTGTGGAACTTGAGAACTACAGCTTCGAGGTAGTTAAAGATTTTATATACCTTGGTACCGCCATAAATAAAACGAATGTGACGGCCAACCGATGCTACTATGGTCTGAGCAAACAACTCAAAAGCAAGGCCACCTCCCGCCAGACCAAACTCACACTTTACAAGCCGCTTATACTACCCGTGCTGTTATATAGATCTGAAGCATGGGTACCTGCGCAAGCAGATGAGGCAGCTCTTTAGGGGGTTTGAAAGAAAAATTCTCCGAAAAATCTATGGGCCGATCTGCGTCGACGGTGAATATCGGTGTCGAATGAACCACGAGCTTTACAATTTATACGCGGACATCGATATAGTCACTCGTATTGAGCTGCAGCGACTACAATGGCTGTGTCATGTTGAGCGAATGAATGAGAATACCCCACCTCAAAAGGCATATAAAAGCGAGCCTACTGATGATTCCCGTAGAATGGGAAGGCCACGAATCAGGTGGAATGAACAAGTAGGAAACAACATCTTGGAACGTGGACTTTCAAATTGGAGGAGATGTGCACAAGACCGTCACACTTGGAAATCTTTTTTAATTTCGGCTTATGGAACGACCGTTCTGTGACAAGCCAGCTAAGTAAGTATCCAATCAGACTTCTCATGGACATTCTTAGAATTTTTCTCAAATGAGCTTAACCTGTCCCATTATAACCGCATATTTTCATAAT
The DNA here is from genome assembly GCF_032173495.1 of Musca vetustissima. NCBI lineage: Eukaryota > Metazoa > Arthropoda > Insecta > Diptera > Muscidae > Musca > Musca vetustissima. The sequence continues at coordinate 122,082 of NW_026889038.1, forward strand.
AACAAAAATTTATCACCCTGAATCTCACCAAATCTTCAATTTAATTTTCTGCATACGATTTGTCCGCCTCCAAAGAAAAATCCCCCTGGCATTTGTAAATCCCCTTTTAAGGAAATGACGAAATAAAATAACTAAAGCAAACAATTTTGCACAAGATTATCCACTCCATTATGGTTTCAAAACTGTGTTGGAAATATTATCATTGTTTTTACTTTTTTGCAAAAATTCCAATCCGAAAAAATTGAAATTTTTATATATTTTTACACTTAGAATAATATGTTACAAATTGAAGACAATCCTTGCCGGAGGATATTTTTTATATTAGAGACACCAGTTCAAGCACACACACGACTCAGACACACACTCACGCACCACAAAGGACATGCACAAAGCCAAATGGTTTTCAATTGGAATAACAAAAAAATAAAATAAAATTGCAAAACATATAAAGCCACTCACATGACACACGTCGGTTTTTCTTAATACATCAACACATCTGTATGTGTGTGTGTGATCACACTCGCCCACCCACCCGTACACTTAATCAGAGTAACCAGTAAACTGCCATAAATGTTGGCAACAACTTCCTGTTAACAGCTAAAAATCATCCTTAGTTTATCCTTACCACACACACACTACCACTATTACTATAAGTGTGTAAGTGTGCGTGCCCACCACACACACACACACCCAATTGGCCAATTTAATACTCAGGGGATTTTAAAATATTAAAAAATATCTTAGACGTTGATCTCTGCTGGCATGTGACCAAATTGAATTTAATGAAATTAACAAGTAAACAAGGATCTGCGGAGCCATGGGCACGAAGTGAGGATTTATTAAAGAATATTTTTTCAAGGATCACACAAGGCGTGGATTTATTAAAGAATATTTTTCAGGGACCTACACAAGGCGTGGATTTATTAAAGAATATTTTTCAGGGACCTACACAAGGCGTGGATTTATTAAAGAATATTTTTTTAGGGACCTACACAAGGCGTGGATTTATTAAAGAATATTTTTTAGGGACCTACACAAGGCGTGGATTTATTAAAGAATATTTTTTAGGGACCTACACAAGGCGTGGATTTATTAAAGAATATTTTTAGGGACCTACACAAGGCGTGGATTTATTAAAGAAAATTTGTTAGGACCTACACAAGGCGTGGATTTATTAAAGAATATTTTTTCAGGGACCTACACAAGGCGTGGATTTATTAAAGAATATTTTTTAGGGACCTACACAAGGCGTGGATTTATTAAAGAATATTTTTAGGGACCTACACAAGGCGTGGATTTATTAAAGAATATTTTTTTAGGGACCTACACAAGGCGTGGATTTATTAAAGAAAATTTGTTAGGACCTACACAAGGCGTGGATTTATTAAAGAATATTTTTTAGGGACCTACACAAGGCGTGGATTTATTAAAGAATATTTTTTAGGGACCTACACAAGGCGTGGATTTATTAAAGAATATTTTTAAAGGGCCAACTGAGGCGTGGATTTATTAAAGAATATTTTTCAGGGACCTACACAAGGCGTGGATTTATTAAAGAATATTTTTCAGGGACCTACACAAGGCGTGGATTTATTAAAGAATATTTTTCAGGGACCTACACAAGGCGTGGATTTATTAAAGAATATTTTGTAGGGACCTACACAAGGCGTGGATTTATTAAAGAATATTTTTCAGGGACCTACACAAGGCGTGGATTTATTAAAGAATATTTTTCAGGGACCTACACAAGGCGTGGATTTATTAAAGAATATTTTTCAGGGACCTACACAAGGCGTGGATTTTTTAAAGAATATTTTTTCAGGGACCTACACAAGGCGTGGATTTTTTAAAAAATATTTTTCAGGGACCTACACAAGGCGTGGATTTTTTAAAAAATATTTTTCAGGGACCTACACAAGGCGTGGATTTTTAAAGAATATTTTTTCAGGGACCTACACAAGGCGTGGATTTATTAAAGAATATTTTTTAGGGACCTACACAAGGCGTGGATTTATTAAAGAATATTTTTCAGGGACCTACACAAGGCGTGGATTTATTAAAGAATATTTTTTAGGGACCTAC
>NW_026889039.1:0-12344 GCF_032173495.1 Musca vetustissima
TAATTTTATAAAAATACTACTTTTTATTGACCCCTTTTTGGTCCTTAATTATTCGTTAAAATGTATGCGCTACGGTTTATTGCAACCTTGGTTTAACACCTTTGACATTTTAACGAGTAATTAATTGTCACTTGTTTTTGCCGCCTCCTTCAAGCGTCAAGGGGTACCATACTGTCATTCGGACAGAGACCCACGCAATATCGTTTGCGCACAGGCATATCGTTGCCGAAGGTAATATTGTTTACCATCTACTCAACCTATCAATAAAGCATTGAACTATTTAGTAAGAAACCTCTTGTGTTTTTAATTCTTTTACTTTCCGGCACACTGCTCTACGTACACCTCTCCCCTACGGTCCATTGCTCGACGCATTCGGCGTACCGACTCCCATTGGTGGAGCCCCTCTGAGCTAAACAGATACCGTTACCATAGTCTCCTAACAGACGTCGCCATTTCGAAAGAACACTGACATGAAATTGAATGATATATATATATATATATATATAAGAACCTTGGTGAGCCATTTCAAAGGACGAAATAATATATGGGAGCAGACCCTTCTAGATTATTTGAATACTAACGATTTAACAACTCTTAACAAAAGCAATAAACCTAACTTTGTTAACAGAAAGAGTACACCTTTTCTGAACTGCAAAATCCTACGGCCATCGCCAAAACCCATGGAGATCTGCTTTTGAAAAACCCTGGATGACAGGGGAGATTCGGAACAATGGGAAAGAGATCCGAATGCTTGCAACAGATTACGCCGAAAAAATCTACAGTATTCTGTGACAACTTCCACGATAAACGGAAAGAATACAATAAATTGACAAGAACCGCCACAGAAAGCTGTTCTGCGAACAGGTAGACCCACGCCTAACCCGAAACTCTGTGAGACGGTGAGGGTAATAGGATAGAAACAATCGAGGAAATACTAAGGCTCAGTGGAAACCGCTTAACATGAGGAAGTATACCATATTGAGAAGATGAATATCTTAGCGGTATGCATTGACATTAGCGGTATGCATTTAACAATGCCAGCCATAATACGCTTATCCAATCCTTAGATACATTCCAAGTTGACCGGGCAATCATAGACTGGGTTAACTATATGCTAAGGAATAGATGGATTAGCTATAGAATACATGACATAACAATCACCGCTACTATGGGTAACAACCATGAATGGACTCCTCGGAACTTAACCGATAAAGGATTTGAACCAGTCTGTTATGCAGATAACGTTATAATACTTTTTGGGGAAAGAATCCTTATTTACTATGCAGGAAAGCCGAAACGGTGCTAAAAATCGCCAACGATTGGGTTAAACCGAGGGGTTTGTCTTTTCACTAGAAAGACAAAAATAGGTCAGTATGAAGAGCCCATCTTCCAAAACAAAACGATAGCCATATCAAACAAAGTTAAGTATCTGGGAGTAATCCTTGAAAGGAAACATAAGGCGACCCCCCCCCCCCCAATTCACGGCGTCAAACAATTTTATTTTGTTTTTCCAATCTACAGTAATTCAAGAATGTCACTACAAAATTTCAAAGGAAAATCTCAAGAACTCTTTAAGATATAGTCGATTTATTGTGTCAGCATCAAGTGACGCCAAGAGTGATTCTCAAACTTTAAAAGCATTTTTCTCAAATCAGTATTTTTCAAATGGCGGGCACGATAACTCAAAAACTAATTACCCAATCGATTTCAAATTTTGGGACGTTTCTCTGCGTGCGTCTAGCTATAGTATAAACTAGGATAAAGCCAATCGGTGAAGATCTTCTTTATTTTTTAAATTAGTTTGCAATTAGTTGCAAAGTTCCGCCATTTTGTTAATTGTTGTGCGAAGTCAATAATCCTAGTTCATACGAGAGACATGTACTCTTTCTAACACTGTTGGAATTTTCGATGTTCCAGTGAGGTGTTATAATACCCGCCATCAAAAAAACACAAAAAACAACAACAACAATTTTTTGTAAATTATTTTCCTTCCTTTTTAAATCTTCAAATAAATATGTAAGTTACAAACCTTAACATGCATTGGTATTCATTCACCAGAAATGGAGAATGGGGGAGGTCCCCTTAAATGGAAAGACCACATACAGCAAAGGGCTGACAAGGCCCATAGATGCTGTTCTTTCTGTAGAAGAGCCGTAGGGTTTTCAATCCAAAGATGATACACTGGATCTATAAGAGCGTTTTACACCAATTCTAACATACGCGTCTGTTGTCTGGTGGACAGCAATGGATAAAAAATGTAACGTAGAAGCGTCGCAGAAAGTTCAAAGAACGCGTTGCCTAGGTATATGTGGAGCAATGCGTACAACACCATCTAGGGCCTTGGAGAGTATATTACATCCAATGGACATCCAAATAAAATATGAAGCGGCGGTTGCAGCTTTAAGACTTAAGACAACTACCGAGTGAATAGACACCGGACACAACATACCACACAAAAACATTTTACAGGCAACTACTGAGTCAACAATCAATAACTTTGATTCAGACCGCATACCTGAAACAAGATAAGTAATACGGTGCGAAACTATAATACCAGATAGAGAACAATGGAATAGTGGTACAGTAGTTCAGATGCCGGCTGGTAACTGTTGCTACACAGATGACTCTCGACTAGGAGGATAAACTGGACTGAGACTTTTTTATAGAAAAATCGGGTACCTGTACTGTACGAATTATATGGCTACCAAGTCACCAAGGAATCATAGGCAACAAGATAGCAAATCAACTAGCCAGGAGTGCTACTACACTATCCACAATAGATGTGAATACCGCCAAAACCTTTAGCGAAACACGCCAAGAAATGAGGAAATGGACGAATGAGACAGGAAAAATCCCCAAAATATTATGGGGTGACCCAAATGAAAACAAAACTAAGCAAATCCTAACGCTAAACAGAAAAGAAATAAGCCGACTGACGGGTATTCTGACAGGACACCTCAACCTGAAGGCACATCTACTCAAGATTGGATGCGAAGGAAGCAGCATGTGCAGAGCGTGTGGGGAAGACAGTGAAACGCTGGAACATTTCCTGTGCCATTGCCCAGCATTTACATGTCTTCGCAAACAATTCTTGGGAAATAACACTCTTCACGGACTAAAAGATATGAAGGGGGTGTGAATGGAGAAGACTGAAGGAGTTCACAAAAAACATGGAATTCCTAGTTTCATTTGGGAATTAAACCCAAATGTTTTAATCTGAACTTTAATTAATTCTAACTTTCTCCGCATTTCTAGAGCACAGGACTCAATTGGCTTATGTGTATGTCCCCTCATGTTGGACATGTGGTGGTATCATCCACCCCTCTTCTCAACCTAACCCAACCTAACCTAAAACCAATATTTCGATGAGGCACATTTTCAAGATTTGTTACAATATACGACTACAAAATACCAAATTGCAGCGAATTCGTTTGAAAAAAACGCGCTCAAGAACCCCAAAATACTGAAAATTGGGGGTACCGTTATATGGGTGGACCTATATTTATAATTTTTAGTGGGGAAATTTGGTACCCAATAAGAACCTAATGTACCGAATTTCAGCGAATTCAGTTTAGGGCGCTCAAGAACCCCAAAATACCGAAAATTGGGGGATACCCTTATAAGGGAGCTATGCATAAACGTGGACCGATATAGTCCATCTTCGAACTTGACCTGCCATGCAAAATTTTGGAAATCTATCTCAATTCGTTTATAGGCTAGAGTGATTACACAGACAGACGGCTAAATAGGTCTACGGTGCACAATATGTAGGAAATCGGATAAAATATATATGAGAGCAAGTCTAAGACAATGTTGATATTTTTTATGAATATTTTTTCTAGACCTGTCAAAATATGAAATAAAAAATTATTATACTATGGGAAATAAGCATATAACTGGGGTTTTTTACATTACTTACAACCTTTTATTTTTGTATATTCCTCACCGCTGGTAGCACATCGAAAAATTCATCGAAATCCCATGAAGTATATCAAAGTAAAATTCTTTGTCGCGTTAGGGATTTTCTTATTGTACATTGTACACATCGATGGACGTCTTGAAATAGCCACCATATATCAATTCCACACTATTATTATAAATTTTAGCTTTAAACACACTCTTATGCGAAATCTCACAATACTTACGATATTCACAATATTTTCCTATCATCTTCTAACGTTTCTTTCCCATAAAATTTTTTTATAAACAGCATTAGACGGCTTTATGGCGAAGGGTATACAATTCAAGGCCCAAAAATATTAATGTTGTAGCTTCTCTTAAATTTTATTAAATGTATTTTTTACAGACTGACAAAGATTGAAAATTAAATATACAAACAAAAAATATTGTGTACTACGTTTTGAACAAAAAGTGTTTTCCAACTAAGATCCAAAAAATTTTTAGCTGAAAATGCTCGATATAGGTTCACCTTTTGGTATAGCCCCCTTTAAAAATAACGTTTAATTGTGAGTACTTTTCGAAATCAAACTGATGCTCTAACGATTTAATAAATGTTCCTGTCAAATCATTCTGGCTCCATATGTGCAAATATCCTTGCAATCAGACAGACGTAGCATCTTTCGAGGACCATTGATATGAAATCGGACATTAAATGTCTCAGCTGGCTTCAATCAATCCAAATACGTATTATGCAAAATTGTATGTCTATCAGGCAGACTTAGGGTCTTTGGTGTACCATTTATACGAAATCGGGTGTATGAGAATTATATCTAAATCAGGATCGATTTAAGGAGACCTCACCCATTTTCGATTTCAAATTTCGACGTTATAGACTTGTAACATTGTATACATGTATTTGAAGACTTAAAGAAGAAGAAATTAAATTGAGAAATGAATTTGATGGTTAAATAGGCCTACATTTTTATGAGAAACCAGCAAGGAAAGTAGTAAAGTCGGACTGGGCCGACTGTATGATACCCTTCACCACTTTGGGTATATTCTACATATGTATCCGAAAAGACGTCGCCTTTTTGAAGGAATTTTGACATGAAATTGAACAAACTTAAATATGTGATTATTATGTCTTTCTGGAACCTATGCTAAATTTCATTTCATTTGGGCAAGTTTAGAGTCGGGACAGATTTGTGTAAATCGACTTAAAGCAAACTTAACACATACTATTCGGTATATTGCACTGGTTAAAATTTAATCTCAATTAGACACCTATTAATTATTTGGTGTACAATTAATATAAATAAGTCGAAATTATATATGGAAGCTACGATATATCTGTATCTGAAACGATGAAGGAAAATTGCCTGAGATTAATATATATTAATTTCAGTACGTTGTGCCAATCGGCCTAGCTGTGGACCTTTAGTGCACAATTTACTTCAAATCGGACGGAAATATATATAGGAGATGTACACATCATTCTAGACTTAATTCAATACGCTGTGCCAAAATTCGTGCAAATCGAATGATTTTCAGAGACTTTGGTGCACAATTTACCTAAAATCGGACGAAACTATGTATGGAAGCTATATCTAAATCAGAACCGATTTTCACGAAACTTAGCACACGTCATTTTAGACTTAATTCAATACGCTATGCCACAATTCGTGCAAATCAAATGATTTTTAGGGACTGTGGTGCACCATTTACCTAAAATCGGGCGAAACTATATATGGGAACTATATCTAAATCTGGACCGATTTTCACGAAATTTAACACCTATCTTTCTAGACCTAATTCAGTACGTTAAGCCGAATTTCGTGCAAATCGAAGCATATATAGGGACTTTGTCACACCATTTACATAAAATCGGACGAAAATATATATGGGAGCTATATCTAAATCTGAACCGACTTTCACGGAACTTATCACAAGTCATACTAGACTTACTTCAATACACTGTGCCAAAATTCGTGCAAATCAAATGATTTTGAAGGACTTTGGTGCCCCATTTACCTAAAATCGGGCGAAACTAATATGGGGGCTATATCTAAATCTGAACCGATTTTCACGAAACTTAGCACACATCATTCTAGACCTAATTCAGTAGGCTGTACCAAATTTCGTACAAATCTAAAGATATATAGGGACTTTGGTACCCAATTTACATTAAATCGGACGAAACTATATATAGGAGCCATATCTAAATCTGAACCGATTTCCTCCAATTTTAATAGGGTTCGTCCTTGGGCCAAATAAGTGATATGTGCCAAATTTCATCCAAATCGGATTATAAATGCGACCTGTACTTTGTTCACAAAATGGACGGACGGATATGCATAAATCAATTCAGAAAGTGATTCTATGCATATTCTCAAAATGAACCATGGGTCTATCTCGCTTATTTTTGCCTGTTACAAACATATGCACAACGACAATACCCTGTAGGGTATAAAAATATCCGAATATATGGTTCATAAATTTGCCAGTATTTAAAAGAGGACATCAATATTAATTATTGGACGTGGTCGGATAATAAAAAACCATCAAACTATACTGCTTCATTATGTTTACCCCCAAAGTGTTGATGAATTCATTTGAGCAAATTTTCCCAATTAAACAATCTAGCCATCTGTTAAATATCCATTTTTTTAATTTAAATATATACTCTATCTCTGTTTTTTTTCTATAAACCGTGAATTCACATTAAATTGCTTCTCCGGCCTGAAGGCTTGTCACAGGCCTGTCATGCAGTTACGGCCAATCTCATTAGGCTTGCAAAAAATGTCGTCCTTCTGCTATTTAATTAAATACAGCAATCAAAATACTCAGGAGATTAACACTTATTGAGGTCTCCAGTATTTTGGGGTTTTTTTTGTTGCTTTTCGTTTTTCCTTTTCATTTTCTCGTTTTTTTTTCAAGTAAAAACATCAGCGTATATTTTCTTCACCTCTACCTTTAGTAGTGTGTGTCATTTTTTCTCTTTCAGTGAATGCCACACGGCCAAGAAAAAAATGGTCGTGGTATCTTTTGGATGTTTGTCTTTTATTTATCTCTCTATGTGTGTTTGTGTGCGTTTGTATATTTTTTTAAGGTTTGCATTTATATGATGTCGCATCACCCCAAAGGAATTTCAATAGAGTTTCTTGGGGCTGGTTTTTCAAGGACGACATACATCATAAAGCAGTTTGGCCTAGTATGCATGTGTGTTGGTTCGTCCTTTTTGTAATACAAAAATATATGTAATATTTGTATCAAAAGAAAACTAAAGGAAAAATCTTTTCAGCTAAAACACATACATACATATGTATATGCATGTATGTGTACATTTTTTATATGCGTGTATTCATATTCATAAACTAAACCTATGCGTATAGCGTTCTCTAAGAAAATATTTTGCCTTAAGGTAGACAAAGGATTCTTTTCTAGAATTCAACCTTAGAAATGAACGCACATTTGTTTGAATGTACAGTTTTTCGAATGCATAGCAAATGTATAATAATTTTGCTATATATAACTTTTTTGTTGTGGGTTAAGACCCCAAGATGTCAATAAATCGTAATAATGACTACATCGACTTACATTCACCACCAGCGGGGAATAACATTTCAGATTTTTCTTATGTTAGACGTCCTTCGGCAGTGGTTCAAGAATATTATTGCTTGATCGAATCAACCCAATGAATGATGACGACGGCCATATTTGATATTTCACATAGACCTATTTTCTGCCATAGTTCCTACATAGGGGCTCCACCTGATATTATGTGTTTTTATTTTTTTAGCCACATTTTGAACCAATGGGTCTGTAATATTTTAAATGTTTGTTTTTATTAAAAACGACCTCGAGCCGAACAAAATGAAAGTTTAAGGAAATTTTAAGATCAAAGGTCAACAAAAATCACATAAAATTCTGGATTTTTTATAACGTTTTTTAAACGCCAAAGGAAGCCTGGATTTTAAAATTTCGAGGACTGTAAACATTGAGAAGCCTTGAAGTCTGTTTAAGTAATTTTTCAAGGACAATAAGGATCGTGAATTGTTCAAATAATTTTCACCAAGACTAAAAGAAGGACTTTGAGAAACCAGTTTTTTTAAATTATTTCTATTCAAGGACTTTAAGAAGTTGGATGGAATACTTTGTCATTCAAGGACTATAAGAATTCTGGATTTTTAAAACAATTTTTATTCAAGGACTATTAGAAGCCTAGATTTGTTTAAATAATTTTTAAATTACACTTTTTTCAAGGACTATAAGTAGCTTGGAATTTGTTGGAAGAACTTTAAGAATCCAGAATGTTTTAAAAAATTTTTGCAAGGACTATAAGAAGCCTGGAGATTTGAAATTATTTATAACTGACGTGAATTTTATTCATAATTTATTCAAGGACTATAAGAAGACTGGATTTAACAAATATTTTTTTTCAAGGACTAGGAGAAGTTTAAAATTATAAGAAGTATCGATGTTTTTAAAAGCAAGTTAAAACGGTGTTCAATTCAAATTCATGTTATGACAGGACTTTAAAGACGTCAGAAACAGATGATTACCTAATACGGGGCTAGCGTTTTAATGTACTATACCAAAACTGGGATCAATATTGATTAATTTGGGTAGTGAAATAATTTTTAGTAAAGAGATGTCGTGGTACCGTTATATGGTGACTACACTCAAACTTTGTTAAATATTAATAATTTTCAAGTTCAAGGATGTGCTAAAAAAATAATTGAAACAATCGATACCCTCCCCCATACCTAATTTTATGAAAATATAGGGAACATACCAAAAAGTGGACCTATACCGATAATTCTACAAACCAATTTATGTACACCAAATACAGATTTAGATTGCTACTTTATAGTAGGCTATTTCTAAAGGGGGCCAATTTTAATTACATAGTTCAGGAATTAGTGAATATTTAGGGTTATCATTATATGAGGGCCACGCCTAATTAATGACCGATATATGTCAATTTCGAACCCACTATTTCAGTTTTGTATATCAATTCTTTTCTTTCAGGAGGTATCATTTTATGGAGGAGATGCCTAAATGCTGGCCTAAAGGGGGCAAATATTAATAATAAATTTATAACACTGTGCGACATGATATCAGTTGGACCACGAAAGTCGATGGTTTCATGGATTTTCCATTTGAAACTTGAATAACTTATTTACTTTATAACGGATTTATATTATTCTTTTTTTCTTTCGAAGAGTACAATTTTTCCTTTCAAACAAGATATATATTTGGTAAATCGGTTGAGGATTGGCTGAGTTACAGCGGTTGAAATGTGAAAAAATACGCATAAAATGACAAAATTTATTTTTCTTCGGACTGTACGATGAAATTATGATATCAAGCCATATAAATTTTATTATATTACGGGGAAGAAAATTAAATTAGCTTTCGAAAATGATAAAAATCAAAAAAATCGGTTAAAAAATGGATGACTTATACGCATTTTTGTATTGATTCTATGCATATTCTCTAAAGGAAATATGGTTCTATCTCGTTCTCCTTTTGCCTGTTACAATCATAACGGTTTGTAACAGGAAACGATACAGACCCATATTTCCTTTAGAGAATATGCATAGAATCAATACAAAAATGTGTATAAGTCATCCATTTTTTAACCGATTTTTTTGATTTTTATCATTTTCTAAAGCTAACTTAATTTTCTTCCCCGTAATATAATAAAACTTATATGGCTTGATATCATAATTTCATCGTACAGTCCGAAGAAAAATAAATTTTGTCATTTTATGCGTATTTTTTCACATTTCAACCGCTGTAACTCAGCCAATCCTCAACCGATTTACCAAATATATATCTTGTTTGAAAGGAAAAATTGTACTCTTCGAAAGAAAAAAAGAATAATATAAATCCGTTATAAAGTAAATAAGTTATTCAAGTTTCAAATGGAAAATCCATGAAACCACGTTTTTCTCTATATTTACCGTTATAAAATTAATTTTCGAAGTGACCCAGAAAAACCAAAGGTATTTTCGTGATCCAGGGACTCCAACTAAACAGAATTGGTACATTAGAACCCCTGAAAAAAATTTTTTTTGTTATTTTGTAGCACAGTGTAATTCTTATAGTTCTTGCCAAAAATAAATTTAAAATCCACGCTACTTTTTGGTCTTGAAAAAATATTTATTTAATACACGCTTATTTTAGTCCCAGAAAATATTTTTTTAAAACAATTTAGGCTTCTTATTAAAAAAAATCCATACTTAAACAATATCGTAGAAATCACTACCGATGTGGAACTACTTTACTCTACGGGCCTTCGACTACTTGTTTTCACACAAATGCAAGTACTGGTTCTTTGGCATCTGCAGTCGAAGGTGCCACTAGAAGCACACAGCGAATAGGCAAGAATGTAATTGAATTTAGAAATCAACATAGAAAAATTAAAAAAAAACATGTTTTTTATAGTCCTTGAAAAAATGTTGAAAAATAGGCCTTTATAGTCTTTAATTTTTTTGTTTAAGGATTTTTATTACATTATATTCACACCATAGAGTATATATCAGAATAAAATTCGATGTCGTTTTATGCGTGTCCGTCTGTTGAAATCACGATAGAGATTGCAGTATTTAAGATAGAGGTTTGCACATGCATTGTTAGTATTGGTAGGATGTTTGGCATTGCAAATGGAATATATCGGTCCTCGTCTTGGTGTAGCCCCATATAACGAGACCTTCAATATTCCGTATTTTGGGGATTTGGACAATTGTTCAACAGACTTGGCTGTAATTTAGTATTTTGTGTTTTCATTGTATAGCTCATTTCCGTACCAAAAATCATTAATATTACGGTACTTCCCAATATTCGGTATTTTGGGAGTTCTAGAGCGCATTTTTTAACCGAATTCGCTGAAATTTTGTACATTGGGCTATTATTGGGTACCAAATTTTTCCCCTAAATATTATAAATATATGTCTGGTAGTCACCATATGACAGCCCTCCCAATTGGGTCAATTTTTTTACCCATATAGAGTACCCCGAATTTTCGGTATTTTGGGGTTCTGGAGCACGTTCAATTTTTTTACCCATATAGAGTACCCCGAATTTTCGGTATTTTGGGGTTCTGGAGCACGTTTTTTTTCAAGCGAATTCGCTGTAATTTGGTATTTTTTAGTAGTATATGGTGTCCAACCTCCCTCACAATAATTACACTGTGCTACAAAATAACAAAAAAAATTTTTTCAGGGGTTCTAATGTACCAATTCTGTTTAGTTGGAGTCCCTGGATCACGAAAATACCTTTGGTTTTTCTGGGTCACTTCGAAAATTAATTTTATAACGGTAAATATAGAGAAAAACGTGGTTTCATGGATTTTCCATTTGAAACTTGAATAACTTATTTGCTTTATAACGGATTTATATTATTCTTTTTTTCTTTCGAAGAGTACAATTTTTCCTTTCAAACAAGATATATATTTGGTAAATCGGTTGAGGATTGGCTGAGTTACAGCGGTTGAAATGTGAAAAAATACGCATAAAATGACAAAATTTATTTTTCTTCGGACTGTACGATGAAATTATGATATCAAGCCATATAAGTTTTATTATATTACGGGGAAGAAAATTAAATTAGCTTTCGAAAATGATAAAAATCAAAAAAATCGGTTAAAAAATGGATGACTTATACACATTTTTGTATTGATTCTATCTATGCATATTCTCTAAAGGAAATATGGGTCTGTATCGTTTCCTGTTACAAACCGTTATGTTTGTAACAGGCAAAAGGAAACGAGATAGACCCATAGTTCCTTTAGAGAATATGCATAGAATCAATACAAAAATTTGTATAAGTCATCCATTTTTTAACCGATTTTTTTGATTTTTATCATTTTCGAAAGCTAATTTAATTTTCTTCCCCGTAATATAATAAAATTTATATGGCTTGATATCATAATTTCATCGTACAGTCCGAAGAAAAATAAATTTTGTCATTTTATGCGTATTTTTTCACATTTCAACCGCTGTAACTCAGCCAATCCTCAACCGATTTACCAAATATATATCTTGTTTGAAAGGAAAAATTGTACTCTTCGAAAGAAAAAAAAGAATAATATAAATCCGTTATAAAGTAAATAAGTTATTCAAGTTTCAAATGGAAAATCCATGAAACCACGTTTTTCTCTATATTTACCGTTATAAAATTAATTTTCGAAGTGACCCAGAAAAATCAAAGGTATTTTCGTGGTCCAGGGACTCCAACTAAACAGAATTGGTACATTAGAACCCCTGAAAAATTTTAAAATAACTTTAGAATAATAAAAAGGAAGTTTTGCAAAATAAATCGCGAGGACAGGACCTATTAAAACCAAAATCCGACAAACAAATTTTAAAAAATATCGCGAAATCCCCTTTTTCTGACTTTGAAAACTTTATGGTTCATTAATATTGATCTAGGAACCA